>NW_022436982.1:16363159-16409913 GCF_009761245.1 Sapajus apella
CCCATCAGTTTCCCCAATTATTAACATCTTAAATTAGTACAGTACATTTGTTACAATTATTGAACCAATATTCATACATTATTAGTAACTGAAGGACACAGTCTATTCATATTTCCTTAATTTTTTCCTAATGTCATCTTTCTGTTTCAGGATCCCCTCTAGGATACATTACATTTAGTTGTTATATCTCCTTGAGCTCCTCTTGGCTGTTTCTTAGACTTTCCTTGTCTCGCATGACCTTGACAGTTTTCTGTAGGATGTCCCTCCTTTGGGATTTGTCTGATGTTTTTCTCATGATTATGCTGGGGTTATGAGTTTTGGGAAGGAAGATCATAGAGGTAAAGTGCCATTTTCATCACATCATATCAAGGGTATATGCTATCAACATGATTTATTACTGTTGATATTCACTTTGATCACCTGGCTAAAGTAGAGTTTTGTCAGATTACTCCACTTGTAAAGCTATTATTTTGTCCACAACCATACTGTATTTTTTTACTTGCTTTTTAAAAACATAATAATCACAAATACATACATATATAATTATATGTATAGATAATAAAATATATGAGTATATATTTATATTCTTATAGATCTTTATATATCCTTATGTATCTTTATCCATTTTAAGGGCTGCTTTACATGCAGAGCAAAATCAAGTTAACCAATCCCCTCTCTGTTGAAGTTTATTCTATTACCTTTAAAATCCTACAATCTTTGAAAAGTTAACTTTCCTTTCTAACAATTATTCATATTTTATAAATAAATTTTTAATCTAATATTAAAAATATTTTGCTCCCTTTTAGTTTATATATTATTGGAATGTAATTGTATGGTGCTATACCATAATTAATCTGGTGAAAAATGATTAGTGGACTGACTACATGATAGTCTCCCAGGTTGTCTCCCATGGTAGCCTCTCAAGGCTCCCAGGTGGAAATAATCTTTTTAAATTGCCATTGTTAATACATAACTTTACCACATTGACTCACAGAGCTAATTTTGACTGAAAAGTTCTGTAGAAGATACATATTAAATAGAACAGAAAGTACGGGGGAGGAGTCTTTAGGTATTTTTTTTTATTTAAATTACTATTTTTTTAATTATACAACTTAAATATCTAGTCATGTTGCATTAAATCCAAGAAATACTGTAGGGCACTATTACAGTGGGGGCCAACTGAATATTGCCTAATACATAGAATATTGTTTCACAGCTATAATAATTACAAAAATTGTAAGTTAAATTGTTTTATTAGCAAATTATAACTAAATATATTTTTCCTGCTACATTGCAACGATGATAACAACTAGCATTTACCAAAAAAGTGTTTAGTTCCTACCTCTGGCTAAGCATTTTACATACATTATCTCACTTGTTTTAAGAAATTTATGAATTCTAAACTTGTCAACACATAACACAGCCTATAGCAAAACAAAAACATTTTAAAAAGGACACGATACCTCAGCAAAACAAATAGTTTTTCCTAAAACAGTATGTCACTGAAAATCAAGTACGGGTCAGGGATGTGTGTGTGTGTGTGCGTGTGTGTGTGTATATAAAATATCTAACATATATATATGTATCAGAAAAACTGACTACTTGAATGACTGTTCTCTAAAACTAATTCAAATCCTCTTGGAATACAACAGACTGTATAAATACCTGTGTATACATACATACACATACATACACACACACATACACACGCATACACACACATTTTTCTTGTGAAATGCCTGATTCTCTGTATTGAGAGATGGACTTTAAAATTGATTTCAGATATGCAGAAATATGTCTATCACCAATTAATAAACATTGTTAGCTGAATCATCTAGCACTGGAAAATAAATGACTTTAATCATAGTCACATATTCTTGGAAAAAAAGAGAAAAAGAAAAATAATATCAATTCAACATAATATTATAAATCAAAATAGTCTTATAATAAAAATTCACAAATAAAGCTAAGTGTACTAGTTTAAACTTACACTTTATTTTTAGGAAGACCACTATATTGAGTAATAAAATGTCTAATATCAACAAATTCAGCTAGTACTCTCTTTTTAAAAATATAGATATTTGCATTTCTTCCATCTACTCACTTTTAACCCAAATATCTTCAGATATCATTTGTAATTCACAAATAAAAAGAAAGTATTTACTACATTTGAGTAAAATATAAATTATCACTATCTCTTCTTGTAACACTATCACATTATAGCAAAATTCAGTACTAAACAATAGACAAATTTAGCTTTCCTTTAGTATTTAAATACACATATGGTATAGTCAAGTTGTTGAATAGCAAAAAAAATGGAAAAAAAATAATTCTAAAACTTTAACTTCTTCCATATATTTCATAAAACTTAACACTGACTATGTTACAAGTTGATTACACTTACATCCAGTATATGACAATAATTGGCTTGTACGTCCATCCAGTAAATGACAGTAGCATCTCTGGTACAAAATTGAGCAACTACAAGCTAAGTATTTATTCTATGACATGTAAATATCCCACTGTACTGATAAAAATTAGTAATATCTACATGTCACAGAAGAGTATTTAGAGTCTTAACTCCTTAATATACAAATTACCTACAGATTATAATCTGAAGAGGAAACTAATCCTGGCTATACTTAAAAACCAGAATGAAAAGACTGATTTTTCTATAGATTTTTAAAATCATAAATAGCAAAATAAAACACATTCAGAATTTTCCAAAATACACTATAAGCTTCACATTCTGACAGAATTTGCAAATCTGTCTATTTAAAATGTTTGTTAGTAGTATCCTAAAAGGAATTTCTAAAATTCATGGAATTAAACTTCCTTTATGGTGTATCTCTCAATATGTGACTTTCGGGTATAATCCACTACTTATTATAATACATACTCTAAGTTTTATAAACACTTAACACTTATGTCACCAGTAAAACAATGAAAATTTGTGTATTAATCGTATAAGCAAGGGACTATGCTTGTTATACATTATCATCTCTATACATTAAAACCTCAATCATACTCCAACAAATTCACTAAAGTGTGGTTTTCAATCTGCTAACTATGCATTCCATAATAGCCTGTAATTATTAAAAACTGACAAGAAAGCTACGCCACCTGTGTTTATGTGAAGCCAGGTAATGAAAAAAACAACAACGCTGTCATCACCTCTCAATTCCTGATTGCATTATCAAAACTGTAGCTGAGTTTGGCATCTGGGTGTGACCTTGTTAACTGCTAGGGTAATTAAATTTATTCTACTGGGAAAAAGGATGATAAATTATTAGCAAGAAGATTTTGTTCACATTTTATTAAATTGGCCTGTCAAAGGGTTGGCCAAATTATCAAGGGCCTCATTTATTGGAGGCCAGCCATATTGCCACATCTGTTACAATTATTTATAATTTTAGCAGTTGAAAACCAACTGAGTTAGGCATCCGCCATGTAAAGTAATTTACAAATTATCTGATGAGGGAGTGTTTTAGCTTCTCCCTCATTTCTAGCCAGCAGAAAGCCGCGCTGTAATTACAGAACACGATTAGGTTCTTTGGGGAACTTATCTTGCACTCATAGCCATAGTAAGATGCAGCAAGAACATATGGAGGAGCTTGTGCTTCTACTCCCTGAAGCTCGTGACCCGCCTGCCGCTGAGCCCTTGAGTTGAATTTGAATGAGAGTGCCATGGCTAATGTTCTACACATGCACCATTTATGCCACAAAACAAATCGGATCACTGTTAATTATGAAGCAGCTATAATCAGGCCTTCACATCTGTGTAATGTGAAGCGCAGTAGGCTGTATTCCAATAATGTATGACTACCTTTGGGTTGCAAATTGCGAGCCATATTGCCTCAGTAGTAGTTACTGAATTCAAAGTAACTCCTTTGATAAAAGCCCATCACATGGATATTTTTATCCAGCTTTATATGAAAAAAAAGCAAATCCACAAGCCTTTATCAGCTATTGACCAGAACAGTTAAAGCATATGGCACAAGTTCATTAATGAACTGAACAACACAGAGCAGTCTAATTTAATGAAACCACTTGAGCCATAAAAATCAGATTTAGTTAATTCCCTCTTTCCCATTTTTTCATATTTAGCCTAAACCTAGCATTATATTTAATATTATAAGTTATCAAGATATACAATATATTTTTTACAAATTTATAAAGAATATTAAAAAGCTTGTGTTGTATTATTTCTAAAGGTTTTATAGGTTTTATATTTTACAAATTAATTTTCATCACAAGTCTCATGTATGAAAGTATAAACTATTTGTTTTTTTAGAAAGTAAAGCCTAGCAGCTGTATTCTTACAAAAAATACTCTTTACTCCATGAGAAATTTTTCTGTGGAAAGGCAGCTAAACAAGCTGCACCCAGATGGCAAACCAGCTACAGTTTAATTAATCCACTAAAAGCCATTCAGATTTCAGTAAGGGTAACGTAATTTTGAATAATAGTAGGGAAAAAAATTGCTAAACATTCTTAAGTTTTATTATAGCGGCAAGAGAAGTGCCACTATAGAGTAGTTAAAGTTGAGTTGCAGTTTCCATTAGATATGCTAAATTTCTACATTTTAATATCTTATGCTGTTCCATTCTGCTTGGAACTTAAAGTAGGCTGGAAATATTAGAATATCTATTGGCAGCCTTCTTTTTATAGCAGAAATGGTTTATTTTTCATGCAGGATAGTGGAGTTGTATGATAACAAGTTCAAATTTTGTGAACATAATTCACAAAGACCTTGAGAAAAATAGTTTATAATTAAGACTTACAAAGGATAAAGACTTCAAATTTTTCTTTTGAAGTCTTTCATTTATTAAGGCTAAAAATCATATCATAACATTATATTTTACTGTTAAGTTGTTCTCTCCTGAAAACTGATTAAATATCAAATATCCAAATATCAAATTCCCATATATTTGTGTGGCCATATGTACATATACAATTGAAGTTAAAATATAAATTACTGAATATAATTAAATCAAGCAACAAATTACAAGGCAGTTTTCATTTAAAATAATGCTGTAGAATAAGTCAAGTCAACTTTTCAAATTAAGTTTACAGATATAAACTCGAAACTAGTTAAGTGTGGAAAAAAGATGATGATAAGCATAATATGAAAGTACTATATTTGTGGCACCTTATATTGAAAATTATTTTGATCCTGTACAGTAAGATACCTAAAGAAAGTATAAGATTGACATTCTTCCATGCTGAAAATGAGAAAAAATGAAATAGAAACAATGAAAAAGTAAAAATCATAAAAAGCCAAACAAAAGCAAACCAATTATTAACTCTGGAATAATATTTTCCAACTAAGGTATGACAAAGATTAACAGCATTCTGAGCCCAAATTAAGGTACTACAATCTGATCTTCTCCCTTCCACCTGAGAAACTGAAATACTATAGTTAGTGGCAGTCACCATCAATACCAGACCCTCTGGCTGGCAAGAAAACAAAGCTAACTACTACTGATATTTTTTCTCCACGTCACAATTAGACATTCCCTTCCAAAAGTTAACTCTTTATTGTTCTTACTTCTACTTCCTACAACTGTTATGTCAAAGAATTTTCATGGGTTCATTTAAAAAGCATTTATTGAACTTATACTATCCATCAGTGGAGAAAGCAGTGGGGAGAAAAGGATAAAGCATCAACTCTCCCTGCCCTCAAGGAGCTCACAGTCTAGAGATGGAGATACACAAGGAAAACAATTAAGTTTAATACCTGCTAATGCAGAAAGAAGTACATGGAGCTCAACCTTAAGAAAATGTCTTCAGAAAAAAGCTCTCAATTATCTTTGAATTGAGTCTAGAAGGTCTAAAAAGTATTAACAAGGTGGGCAAATAATACACTGTGATGAACATTACACAGCGCTCAGTCCCTAACATATATTTAAAGGGTCATGTGTATCAGTAAGCAAACAAGATAAAAATACAAGCTGACAGAACATTTACAAAAGAAAACTACATGAAAAGTGAAAGTGAAAAACCTCACTAGTTTCCAAAGAGATGAGAAATAAAAGAATAAATCTGTTTTGAAAAACAAAAGGCTGTTTTTAAATTATAATAAATACTCAAAAGAATCTAAAATGTGGGCAATCTCATACACTGTGAGAAGATAACTTAGTATAATCTTGCTGGAATGCAGTTTGGCAGGGAATATATATTCAAAAGCCTTAGGTTCATAATCTCTAACAAAGTAATTCTACTTTTAAGAATTCATCCTGAGGAAATAACCAGGAATGAGAATAAATATATTCAAATGAGGCCAGGCGTGGTGGCTCACGCCTGTAATCCAAGCACTTTGGAGGCCAAGGTGGGCTGATCAGGTTCAAGAACAGCCTGACCAATATGGCGAAACCCTATCTTTAAAAATAAATAAATAAATAAATAAAGAGAGAGGCCGAGGCAGGTGGATCACCTGAGATCAGGAGTTTGAGACCAACCTGGCCAATGTGGTGAAACCCCATGTCCACTAAAAATATAAAAATTAGCCAGGCGTGGGGGTGCATGTCTGTAATCCCAGCTACTCGAGGGGCTGAGGCAGGAGAATCATTTGAACCCAGGAGGCAGAGGTTGCAGTGAGCCAAGATCACGTCATTGCACTGCAGCCTGGGCTACAAGAGCAAAACTCCATCCTTAAAAAACAAAAAAGGCACTGAAATAAAATAAAATTAAAATATGTAAAATGTCTCAGACTAGGGAAGTTTAGGTTAAAAAATGGTACATTCCTATGTTAGAATATGAGGCAGTCAAAAAAATGTTTCAAATGTTAAATTATATTGTAATGAAATGGTAATTGCACATGCAGATACAAATTTATGAACCATATAATTCCAATTATATAGAATTTACATTCTCCATTTACTTTATTTACCCTTTTTATATATACAGAGCCACATGCAAAGTTTAAGAGTGAAAGCACACTCTGGCTCTAAGATCATGCCTCTCCTTAGATTATCCACCATCATATGGGGCTGAAGGACAGGCACTGAGGCTCAGACCTACTTTCCCTAGATCTCTTCACCTTGATCTAGAGACATCAAGAAGAAACCCTAGGCGTAGCACCCTTTGTTTCCAAATACCCTGCCACTACTATCTGCCTTGAATTCACTAGTACTAAGCCCATTATGTCTTTTATCCCTCTTTATGTGAGTCACCAAAAGATCCCTGATTCTCATGTTAATTCTTATAAAATTATCATACTCTCATACTAGCTATGAGTGATTTTTAAAAAGAAAAGAAAGAAATTCAAGAAATAAACAAAGAGCTTGTAGATTTAAAATGAAACTGAACATAGATTTGGAAAAAAAATATATATACAGCATAATGTCTACTGCCACCCCTATTCTCTATTTTACCTTTTACAATTAGATAGGGTTTGAACTTCTCATTCCCCCGCTCCATGTCTACTCACTTCTTTCATAGTTTCCATTATGCTGTGTGTCTGTACTACATTCTGAGTAATTTTATCAGCTTTATAACCCAATTTTCTAATTCTTTGGCTCAATAACTCATTGTGTAAGGCTATTTTTAGTACCAAAACTAGATAAAGATAGTACAAGGAAGCTACACAAAAGATCAATCTTATTCCTTAATAGAGCTTTGAAAAAAGCAAACAAAATAACAGTAAAATGAATGAAGTAGAATTTTAAAAGGATGGAAAAGCCCAGGTATGAAAAGTTAAAACATTTTATAAAATTTATGACTCAATCATATTAGTTTATTGAGCTCATTAACCTGATAAAAAGGTATCTATGAGAAATTATGGTTAACTTCATTCCCAATGATGAGATATTCAAATTCCCTTTACAATTAGGAGCAAGACAAGAACACTCACTCTAACCACTTCTGCTTAACTTTCATCTGGTAAAATATATAATGATTGGTAGAATATATTAGAATTTTTAAGGAAGAAACAAAGCTGCCAACATTTATAGATGATATGGCTGTCTACCCAAAAAAACCCAGTTGAATCTAAAAATACAGAATTAATAGATTAACAGGGTGACTAGATATAAGATAAATATTTAAAAATCAATTGCATTTCTACACACAAAAAATAGAAAATGTAATAAAATGCAGATAGCTAAAATACCAACAAAAACACAACTTACTCAGAAATAATCTAATTTTAAAATATGGAAGACCCTATGGATAAAATGGCAAAATTTTATTTAAATACATTAAAGAAGACATAAATTAATGGAGACATTATTTTCATTTATAGAAATATTTTAAATGGTAAAGATGTCAGTTCTGTTCAAATTAATCCCCAAAGGGTTTTTGAGGAAACTTGATAACTGGTTATAACATTATATTGAAATCATCAACAATGTCCAAAATACTGGAAAAAGAATAAGGTGATAAGATTTGTCCCTAAAATTATCACGACTCATTATGAAGCTATAATAATAAACACAGTCTTCCTGTTCCAAAGATTTTAAAATTACCCATTGCAAATAAATAGGGAGCCCAGAAATTGACCCATATAAATATGGACCCATATATGCATGCAATAATAAATGTCAGAGAGATGGCACTGTACATCACTGAAAAAGGGTAATTATTAACACAATAGATACGCTGAGACAAACAGATATCCAGATTTTTTTTAATTCAATTGAATTCCCTTCTTTATAGCAAACAAATAAATAAATCCCACAGATTAAGAACTTATAAGTGGAAGTCAAAACTACACTTTAGATGAAAATATAGGAAAATATCTTTATGGTGTTAGAATGAGGAGGGCCTTCTTAAATAAGATACAATATACACCAACTATAAGACAGAATATTGAAAAATTTAATTCTATTCAAATAACTTCACTTTTCAAGATACCAGAGAACAAATGAAAAGGAAAAGCCACAAACAAGAAGATATTTGCGAAACTTTTAACTAACTGAGAGCTGAGACTGTTGGCTGACGTCTAAACTCGTTTCCTCTTTTTGGAAATTAGTACATATTTCCCCATTTTCTTTGTAATTACATAACATGTGGACAGAGAATTGAGTTCTGGCCAATAATATGCTGGCAAAGTGACATGTACCATTTCTAAGCCAGATTCATAAAACTTCCTAAATGTGATTTTGAATACTCTTTTTCTCTTCTGGCTGGCTGAAGTACAGATGACCCAAAACTTTGGGAGCCATGTTTAAAGACAGTACATCCAAAAGATAAAAGGAGTTTGGGTCTGTAAATCGCTGCTTGGAAGTTGGGAGGCCAAGTAACACCCATATTGAACTGTTATATAAATAAAAAATAAATTATTTTAAGCCAGAGATTTGAGGTCTATGTTTTTCAGAAGGTGACATTATGTTAAATAATATAGCAACCAACAAACGATTAGCATCCAAAATAAATAACTTCAATGAAAAGAAAAACATCCTAATAGAAAAATAGACGAGATATAAATATTTCACACATAAACATAAACTCAAACTCATTAGAAATCAAAGAAATACAAAATGAAACTACAATGAGATATTTTATCTCTTGAAAAATACAACTAAGAAGTCTATAATTTGGCAAACGACTTGGCATTTTCTTATTAACCTGAACATTTGTATATCTGTCAGACAATTTCATCCTTAACAATAAGTCCTAGAGACAGTCTTGCACATGTGTGTCAGAAGACACACATACAGTCTTTCTGGTACATACAAAGATCACAGCAGCAGTATGTAAAAATTCTTATAGCTGAAAAAACAAAAAACACAAAAATGTTCACTGACAAAGAATAGATTGTTTAGTCTGTTTGGGTTCCCATAAACGGGGTATCCTATAAACAACAGAAATATATTCCTCACAGTTCCAGAGACTGGGAAGTCCAAGATTAAAGCACTGGTAGATTTGGTGTCCAGGGAGGGCTGCCTTTTGGTCCATACACAGAATTGGCTTGCTATAGCCTCATATTGTGGAGGGGGTGAGGGGTATCTCTCAGGCCTCTTATTTTATAAAGGTGCTAATCTCATTCATGAGAGCAGAGCCTCCCAATGTTCTACTTCAAATACCTTCACATTAGGGATTAGAATTCAGGTATGAGTTAGTGTGGGGAATACAACCAGACTATTCCATAAATAAATTGTATTTTATTCATAAAACAGAGTGTTGCACAGAGGGGGAAAGAATTACAGGAACACTCAGCAACAATAAATTCCCCTACAAAAAGACTTACTTGCAGAGTATAATATGTGTAGATGATATTTTTAAGGTTTAAATAAAAGCAATACTAAACAATATATTATTTAAGAAAACATAGTTTTAATAGGCGGGAACTCATAAACAAAAAACCCAACACAGTAGTCACCTTCATGAAAAAAAGAAAGATGGGATCAGGAAAGAGTACATAGATAAAATCAAGATTATTTGTGACAGCTGCTGGTGAGTATACCAACATTATATTTATTCTTCTATAGGTTGCAAATATTTTGTAATAAAAATTATAAAAATAAAGCAAGAACATAAGGGAAAACAGCTAAAGAAAATTCTCTTCAACTGAGGAAAGCAAGGAATAGAGAGTAACGATGAAAAGAAATAAAAATCAACAAGACTGGTTAAAACGTGCAACTCAGATCTTGTGGTCTTGCCATGAGCCACATAGCATGTATCTCATTCACAGATAAATATAGTAAATTTAATGGTTGGCTTTCTCTCTTGTCCTCTACTGCAAGATTTTCCTCCAAGGCAAAAAACATTATTTCTGCATGAAAAAGATAAACAATCGCTTTGAGATAAGATAGGCAGTCATTCACAATTCAGCTAGTTAGGAGCAGGGTGCTTAGAAATCAAGGGTCACAGGTTTCAATCCCATATGAACCAATTAACTTTGCCCTTTTCTATGGCAAAGACTGTCAGCTCACCAATAATTCGGACTACAAGTTGAAATCGGAAGAAAGGAAGATAAATCCCCACCAATATGAGAAAAAAATCTCAAATTTACTAACATAACAATGGTCTTCTCTGTATAATAAATTAAGAGCTAACATTTATTACTTTAAATGTCTCCCATTCATTGTCTCATATAATCTTAATGAAACTCTAATGAGGTAAGTACTATTATAATACCCATTTTATAAATGTTGAAACTGAGCTGACTTAGAGAAGTAACTTGACCAAAGTCACACAATTAAGTGCTCAAGTCTATGATCCAAATCCATGCATCCAGACTCCAGAATCTATGTTCTTATCTATTACTCCGTAAATAACACCCCCACAATCCTGCACAAAAAAGTCTCACTAGAAATATTTAAAAATTCAGAGATAGAAAAATTGAAAGAATAAAACTTTCCTACCATTTCCCCTCAACTACGTATTTCACTTTCCACCTAGTCTCCCATTAATCATTAAAGTATGATCGCTAGACCAGCTCTAACAGCCTGATCGGGAACATGACAGAAATGCAGAATCTCAGGCCCCAGCCCAGGTGTACCGAATTAGAATCATGACTACTCCCACCCTAAAATGCTTGGATGTAGATTAGAAGAAGTATTTACCCAAAGTATTCTCACTATCTAGGATACACAAACTTTCTCATTCTGGACCTGTGCTACTGCACTTCTGACAAGTGCACTTTCTGAATCTAGAAAGCACTTAACAGTTAACTAACATAAATTGTTTTCTCTGTGAAAGTTTTGGTAATTCCTCCCTCTCCATTAAACATGCTCCTTGAAAAGCTTTTCTCCACAGGTTCCTATTTGGTTCATACTTCAATTACAGCATATTTTGTAACTATTTTTTACCTGAATGCCTATCCATAAGATTCATAGAAATATAAATGTTCTTGTTCAGTTTTGTATCTCCTGTCAAAATATAATGGGATTTTAATAAATATTGCCTATATGATTGAATAAATGAATGCTGGATAGATGGATGGATGGATGGATGGATGGATGGATGGATGGATGGAAAAAAAAGAATGAAGAGGTGAGTCTAGTTGGACTGAATCCTAAAATGAGAGTATCGGCATGATAACGTACATGTTACTAATTGGTAGAAATCTTGAGTCACACATTTCTCTTCATTCCTACTTCCCTAATTCAGGACTTCCACATCTCTCCTCTATCTAACTTCAATGTCCTCCTACTCTTAGGAGAGCTGTGAGAATAATCTTTCTTGCCTCAGAAAATAGCAAATCCATTTGTCCAGGTGGTTAGCACTGAAAAGCATGGATTCTTTTTAAATTCATCCTTTCTTCTCATCTTTCACATATAAGCTAATATCAAAGTTTATGAACTCTACCTTTGAATTATTTTTATAACATAGTCTAAGTACCCACTGAGTTCTACCTGGACTATCACAATTGCCTCTTAAATTGGTCTCCCTGCTCTCATCCTTGCCTTCCTATATTATGTTTTCTGCAATGCATCCAGAGTGATCTTCTTAAAACATTCAGTTAGATCTCACCACTCTTCTGATTAAGACAACCCAATAGGTTCCATGTTGCTCTTCTACAAAAAACACACCAATGGCTTTCCATTTCACTCAGAGTAAAATCTATATCCTTATAGTAGCCTAACAAGGCCCAAGGAGACCTGCCCCACATTTATCTCTCTGAGGTCATCTTTCACTTCTCTTCCCCTAACTCTCAGTCTAGCCATACTAACCTTCTTGCTAGACAAGCTCCTGATACATGAGCTTTGCATTTGTCTTCTCTGCTTAGCATGCTCTTCATCAAATATCTAAATGATTCACTTCTTCTAGATTTCTTTTTAAATGTCACCTAATCAGAATGATGTCTTCTGCTACCATACACAAAATAGCTCTATCACTCTCCATCATGCTCCATCTCATGCTGTATTGTTTTTCTCCATGTGCATACATTCAGGTCAGAGGGTCACTGTCTGATAAGCACCCGACACATGGTAATAAGTGCTATGTTATTGTTTCCTTGCTTTGTTTCCTAATATTTCTTCATCGCCAAGAATAGCACCTAACACAGAGTAGAATATCAATAAAAATTGGTGGAATATATATTTAGATATATTAATTAATGAAGATTTGCAGTTAACAGTATGATTCCTGCATTTTACTATACATTTTCCAAAAAAAAAATTTAAATTCAAATTTCCTATCTATCTATCCTCCATATAACCTAAGAGCCATTATTTAATCAGTCCATAAAATGTACTTATTTTAAGGTCACCTCATTAGCTACACAAAGATTCTTATTCAGAGAAACATGCTCAACAATATCTATCTAATATTCATTCATACGATTTTCAAACTCCACATATGTATGACATATATAAAGGGACAATTATAAAATTACAACCGATTTCTCACCAGAAATTATGCAAACCCAATGATAGTGACATGATATCTTCTCAACAATAAGGAAAAAAAAACATTTTTTCTTCTGTCTGGTTTGAGACAATTGCATAAAGAAATAATTATAAATCTGTAACGATGGCATACAGTGTATAAAGATGTATTTGTGACAATAACTGCATAAAGAGTAGGGGGAGAAACAAAGGTACATAGGAGCATGATTTGTACTGACATTAAGTTCTTATGAATTTCTATGAGATTGCTGTTAACTGTTAGTTCTAATCCTCCCAGGGTATCCACTAAGGAAATAACTGAAAAAAATATATAGCAAAAAAAACCAAAGGAATTAAAATATCATATCAGAAAATATTACAAAAAAGAAGGCAGTAATGGAGGAAAAGAGGAACAAGACATAACACATAGAAAAATTAGCAAAATGGCAGATTTATATCTTACCTCATCAATACAGACAGTCCTTGACTTCAAATGGTTGAACTTATGATTTCTCAACTTTAAAATGGTGTGAAAGCAATATACATTCAGTACACTCTTTGACTTATGATACGGCTACAACCATATAAAGCCATTATGAGCTGAAAATATTGTATCAAAAAGGCACTTTCAACTTGCAATATTTTCAACTTACAACAGGTTTATCATGACACAGCCTCATCATAAATTAAAAGCAACTGTAATTATATTAAGCCCTCAAATTTAAGGTATAGATTAGGACAGAATAGACTTTAAAATCATAATTCAACTATATGGTGTCTACAGAGAAACACTTTAGATTAAAAGACACACATAATGAATGTAAAAGCAAGGAAAAAGATATAACATGCAAACAGTAACCAAAAGGAAGCTGCGGTAGCTATAATGTCAGACAAAAGTAGCATATATATCAAGAATTCAGTATAGATGGGTACAACATCAGACTAACCACCACAACAGAAGAGAGAATGTATGAACTTAAGAAAACCTCACAGTTGAAGCACAGAGAGAAAAAACCCTGAAGATACAAAAAAGAGCTTAAAAAATTTATGGAATATAGTGAAATATGTGTGTAATTGGAATTTCTCAAGGACAGGAGAGAAAGAATATGTACAAGTCATATTTGAGGACATTTTTACCACAAATTTTCTAAGAATAAAGAAAACCAAAACCATAGGCACGGCTGAAAAAAGCTCTAAAAACTAAAATATCAGGAAAAGGAGAAACACTACCACATTTAAATCATATAAAAAATGCTGGAAACCAAAAATAAAGAGAAACTATAAAAAGTAAACACACAAACACACTACTGTTAAAGTTGCAACAATAAGAGACATGACTTCTCAATATGAAATACAGAAAACAAGGTATATCATCTTTAAAATAAAGAAAGAAAAGATAGTGCAAATCAACAATTCTATCCATCTGGAAAACACTCTTCAGAATTAAAAGCAAAAGAAAGACATTATCCAAAAAATACAAAGTAAGAGAATTCACTGTGAGATGATGACCAGTAAAATAAATACTAAAAGGAGTGCTTAAGGCAAAAGATCCTGGTGGGAAATACAGAATTGCAGAAAAGAACAAAGATTAAATGTGTAAAAATTCTAAATGCAATTGATTTTTTACAACAATAATATTTTATAGAGTAAAAATATATGTATAATTAAAATGTAAGACAATAAGAAGTGATAAGATAAACAAGTTATAGTCTATTAAGTTTCCTGCATTGTTTAGAAAATGATTTTTTAAAAATAAGTTAAAATATGCTTTAAAACGTCAAAGATTGGGAAGTTCCACTTACAATAATGGCAGAGTAGATCCTATCAGAATAAATCTACCACACGTGACTATTTAAACTCCAAGCAAATTATAAAACAGCTATCTGAAGGCAACAGAGTGATCAAATGCAAGCAGAATCTGCATAAGAACTGATACTTGGAAAATGGAACAGCATTGGCTAAGTTACTCATTTTGATGAATTTTTACCTTAGCAAGGCCCACAACAGAAATCATGTTAGGAGACTAAAATTCCAATAGAACCTTGCAAGAACTAATTAATGGCTTGAAGAACTAGAGGACAAAGTTCAGTCATACCACTGTAGCTACAAATTGAGGGGGAAAATTCCAGAAAAGAAAGAGTAAAAACTATAAACTCATTCATTCACTGAACAGACCTCTAAGCAATCCAAATAAGATCTGAAGAATTGAAAAGCAATTTACTGCCATCCACCTGATAGGAAGCAGGGCTTGGAATTTAAGTCTGATCTAGTTAAAATTCTGATTTATATATATATCTCAATACTTGTATGAGTAACACCACAGAAACCAGAGTCTCTATAACATATATTTTACAATATACACCATATATTTCCAAATTAGAAGAAACAACATATGACCCATATTCAAAAGAAAAGGGAAAACAATAGTGATCAAGCCCAAGAAGACCCAATAGATAAAGAAAATACAGATTTTAAAGGGGCTATTTTAACTATTATGATAAGGACCTATATTTGCCGAATAATTCATATAAAAGACTTAAGAGCAAGTTGGATATAACAGAAATTTCAGTTAAACTGCATATAAAGTAATAGAAACTAATCTGAATAATATAGATATAAAACCGTTTTTTAAACATAAACAGAGCTGGCCAGGCATGGTGGCTCACACCATAATCCTAGGACTTTGGGAGGCCGAGGTGGGTGGATCACCTGAGATCAGAAGTTTGAGACCAGCCTGACCAACATGGCAAAACCCTGTCTCTACTAAACTACAAAAATTAGCCAGTCATGTGGTACATGCCTGTAATTCTAGCCACTTGGAAGGCTAAGGCAGGGGAAATGCTTAAACCCAGGAGGCAGAGATTGCAGTGAGCCCAGATATTGCCACCACACTCCAATCTGGGTGACAGATACAGCGAGAGTCCGTAACAAAAAAAAAATAATAAAATTAAAAGAGCTTTACTAATCTGTGGGCCATCACTGAAAAGCTTAACATAAGTGAAATAGGAGTCTCAAAAGGAGAAAAGAAAGAAGAGGAATCAAAAATATTTGTGAAAGTAAGGTCAAAATTTTTCTTGTTTGATTTTAAAATTATGAAAATCAAGAAGCTCAGCAAACTACAAGATGGATGAGTATACTGAAAATCAAACTTGGGAATCTCATAGCTTAAATGCTTATAGTCAAAAGGAAAATCTTGAAAAAAAAAAAAAAAGCCAGAGAAAACTGACACATTACATTTAAGTGAATAATGAAATGAGTTCTGCTGAATTACCATCAGAAACTGTGAGTCTAGAAGATAGAAGGGTAAATTTTTTAATTTTTTTAAAAGCCAGTTAATTAATCCAAAAGGAAGAAAGAAAAAGAGAGGGAGAGGAACCAAAGACAGGATAAACAGA
The DNA here is from genome assembly GCF_009761245.1 of Sapajus apella. NCBI lineage: Eukaryota > Metazoa > Chordata > Mammalia > Primates > Cebidae > Sapajus > Sapajus apella. The sequence goes on from NW_022436982.1 coordinate 16,379,831, forward strand.
AAACACATAATAATGTGGTACACCTAAACTGAATCATATTATAATTATGTTACAATTCAATGGATTAACACTGCAATGTAAAGGAAGAGACTGTCAGAATAAATTATAAACAACAGGATCCAAATATATACACTTTAAATATACAGTAACTTATTTGCTGAAAATAAAAGAATGAGAAAGGTATACTATGTAAAACAATCATATAAGGGAATAATTGGCTATACTGACAAAGGTACATTTCAAGCTAACAAAATATTATAGTTAAAATGACTTTTTATAATGAGAAAGGGTTCAATGAATCAGAAAGACATAACAATCATCAATATGCATGCAACTAATAAAACAGCTTTAAAATGCATGAAGCAAAAATTGAGAAAACTCAAAGGAGAAACAAAAATCTACAATTATATGGGAGATTTTAACATTCCTTTCTTAAGCAACTGATAGAAAAACTAAACATAAAGATCATTAAAGACATAAAAGATCTGAACACTATCAGGGGCAATGATATAATTAACATTGATATTTAAGGAGCACTCTGCCCAGTAGCTGCAAAATACAAATTATTCTCAGGTACATACAGTACTTTCACCAAACCCATAGGCTTCAAGTCTCAATAAATATCAAAATACAAGAATCTTATACAGTAAGATAAGACCACAACGGAAGTAGAATTGAAGTCAGTAACAATAAGACAAACAGAAAACATACACATATACACATATATACAAATATTTCAAAAGTAAATAAGACACTTACATTCATCAAAGAGTCAAACAGAAAATCCAAAGGGAAATCAGAAACATTTTGCTAAGCTGGAAACCATCATTCACAGAAAACTCACACAAGAACAGAAAACCAAATACCAAATGTTCTCACTCATAAGTGGGAGTTGAACAATGAAAACACACGAACACAGGGAGGGGAACATCACATATCAGGGCCTGTCAGGGGATGGGGGGCTAGGGGAGGGATAGCATCAGGAGAAATACCTAATGTAGATGATGGGTTGATGGATGCAGCAAACCACCATGGCATGTGTATATCTATGTAACAAACCTGCACATTCTGTACATGTATCCTAGAACTTAAAGTATGATAATAATAATAATAATAATAATAATAATAAAGAAATTGAGGAGCTCATAGTAAAATTACTACAAAAAAGCAAAGGAGAAAAAAACATACAGAATATTCTTCAAAAAGAATAAAGTAACTTATGTTAACCTTGTTTCAAAAGTTACTATAAAGCTACATATATGAGTAGGCATATTTCTGGACTCTGTTCCATTGATTATTTTGTCAATTATTATGCTAATGCCATACTATCTAGATATTTTAGCTCAGTAAGTCAGTCTCAAATCAGGGAGTGTAAGTCCTCCAACTTGTTCTTTATGAAACTTAATTTTCCTCTTTTAGGTTCTTTGCATATCCCTACAAATTTTAGAATTGATTTGTCAGTTTCTTAAAAAAACAAAAAAAGCCTCCTGGGAGTTTGAGATCTTTTCTCTTAAAAAAAAAAAAAAAAAAAAAAAACCTTCCTGGGATTTTGATTGGAAAGCTTTCTGTCTTTGGGAGAACAGAAAGATTTCTTAAATGGAATACCAAAGCAATAACCATACATGATTTATTTGCCTGAATTAAAATTAAGAAGTGGCCTGACACAGTGGCTCATGCTTGTAATCCCAGCACTTTGGGAGGCCAAGGCGGATGGATCACCTGAGGTCAGTAGTTCAAGACCAGCCTGACCAACATGGTGAAATCCCGTCTCTACTAAAAATACAAAAAATTAGCCTGGCGTGGTGGCAGGCACCTGTAATCGCAGCTACTTGGGAGGCTGAGGCAGGAGAATTGCTTGAACCCAGGAGGAAGAGGTTGCAATGAGCCAAGATTGCACCACTGCACTCCGGCATGGGCGACAAGAGCAAAACTCTGTCTCAAAAAATAAAAAATTAATTTTTGTTAATTAAATGACACCTTGAGGAAAATCAAAAGACAAGGTACACACTGAGATATCTGCCGTATATTAACTTACTAGGGATTAATATCAAGAACATATAAAGAGCTTTTGTAAATCAGTAAGAAAAAAGTCCAATAGAAGATTGAACAAAAGACATAAACAGATATTTCACAAAAGAAGACACACACTGGCTAGTCAGTGATATGCAAATAAAGAACAAAATAAAATATTATCTTATACTCATTCAACTGGCAATTAAGTAAGAAGTCTGATAACACCAAGTGTTAAGTAGGACAGGAAACAGCCAGATTTCTTTTATATTGCTGGTGATAGTAAAACTGATAAAACCACTTTGAAACATAGGTGATCAGTATTGTGTAAAAGTAATATTTTCATACTCTGTTCCAGAATTTCTATTCCTAGATATATAACCCACAAAGATGTATGCACATATACGTCAACATGTGTGAAAATGTCAACAGTAATACTATCCATAACAACAAAAATGAAAATAACCAAAGTACTCATCTAGAGACATATGTAAAAACAGTTACGATATACTCACATATTACAGAATATTTTTATAAACAGCTATACCAAAAAACATGGATAAATCTTCACAACATAATGATGAGTCAAAATTGCCTAACCCCATATAACACATCATATCATTTTTATGAATGACTAAACAATAAATTGTTTCCTCATAATTTTGTATATGATAAAACTTTGAATAAAAAGGTTAAGAAACATGTTTAAGTTCACAAAGCTCACAGAGTTATAATTTATCTGAGGCTTATTTGAAATCAGATCCTACATATTTATCCACATATTTATACTACATTCATTTACCACAGGAAATAGTAAGAAAGATTATATGACCTGTTCAAAATCATGTATCAAGGTAGTGACAGGAGTAGGACTATTGGATATTAAGTACTGCATACCAGGCATTATGGCAAGTACTTTATGAGACTTACTGTTAAGATACTCTTTCTATTCCATTAGCTCATTTAGTTATGAAGTCTCAAAATGGGCATAACTGATTAATTTGCTTTTCCATAATGTCTATCAGTCAAACGATTCATCACAATAACTATATTTGCTATACCGTGTACTTCCACATGCACTTCTATATGAAATTATATTGTAATATTCATGCCTACAAAAAGTATAAAAAACAGTATAATGCAAAATTATTTGCACACTTCTTATACTCCAATAAATGCAAATATATTTAAATTTTATGCTTTAGTCAGTTGTAGATGATGATTTAATTTGATATTACACTGAATAACATTTTTAGAAAATGTTGCTCACCTGCACTGAGTAGTCTGGATCATTTTCTTGAGGTAAAGGATGAGGTGCTCCCTGCAATTCCTGAAGTTTTTCTTTTAACTTAGCATTTTCTTGCTCTTTTTGAAATAGCTGATCCTGAAGATTAACAACACTTTGCCGGAGCATAGCTTCATTTGATTTTGTGGTTTCAAAACAAATATGTAACTCATTGTAAAGCTGTTTCAAAAAAATATATCCAAACTATATTAATAATCAATAAAGCTAGTGTCCGTGTGTGTGTGTGTGTGTGTGTGTGTGTGTGTGTGTATACATAACTGTGTAAACATAGTCCTTGCCCTCAGGTTATTTTAATAGTCTGAGAGAGAAAGAAGATATAAACACAAAAAAACTAAATTTTATAATTTTTAATATTTAATTTTTTAACACTTAAATTTCATATTAATAACTAAAAAAGATGTAAGAAAGGCAACATGTCTTATTAGCCAGTGTAATTTAGGAAAAGAATGCCAAATTTCTGAGAAAGAAAATACTTTAACTTAGCTATATTAATCATGGAGGGAATTATGAAAAAGGACCTGATCTGAGCCATGACAATATAATTGGAATTGACCAAAAACAAAAATTCTAAAGATAGAAGAAATGTGAAAAACATTATGTACAATGATAGAAAAGGACAGAAAGGAGCTAAGGCTATCAGTTTAATTGGACTTAATACATACATTTGAAAGAAAACAAAATATATTAAGAGTTAATTAATGTTGAATTCTACATTCTTATTAAGTAACCTACTGCTGGGAGGAGCAGAAGGAATAATAAGAGACAAAGTTGACTGGGCGTGTTGGTTCTGACCTGTAATCCCAGCACTCTGGGATGCCGAGATGGGCAGATCACGAGGTCAGGAGTTCAAGACCAGCCTGACCAACATAGCGAATCCCCATCTCTACTAAAACATATTAAAAAATTAGCTGGGCATGGTGGGGCATACCTGTAGTCCCAGCTACTTGGGAGGCTGAGACAGGGGAATCACTTGAACCTCGAAGGTGGAGGTTTCAGTGGGCCAAGATTGTGCCACTGCACTCCAGCCTGGGCAAGAGAGTGAGACTTCGATTCAAAAATAAATAAATTAATTAAATAAAATAAATTTTAAAAAGAGACAAAGTCAAGCAATAAGACTGTAGATAGAATAGAATGTAAAAGCTCTTCAATAACAGATTAAGAGGATGGACCTGTTCTGTAGACAACAGGGAGTTACTGAAAACCTTAAACAGTGTGAAAAACTAGAAGTAACATTTTGAAGCCTTGATCAATAACTTTAAAACCTTTTTAAGTTAAGGCAATATGCATTAGATAAATTTAAAAGCAGCTCATTAAAACTATGAGACAACATATGACATATAAGTGTTATCATATAGAGAATAATATAGGGTTAAAAATGGTATGCCTCCAGCACTTGTGAACTTGCTTGGTAATGAAAATCCTAATGTATAATTGTGATTTAATGAGATATAATTCAATCCGTGGTAGTTGATTTACATACAGAATCTGTATGTATATCTGCAGCTGACACTAGAAAAGTGACCTGAGTGAAGATATCTGAGTGTGTGTGTGTGCACGCGCGCACGTGGTTTTAAAGGCTAATAGTAAAATCATATAAGAGCAAAACCTCCAAGTGGAAAATCTCAAAATTGTGTAGATGCTACAGTAAGTTTTTAGGTTTGCTCATTTAATTAAAGATACAGAACATCTTCCATTAGTTGGCCTTGCCTCATGGGAAGAAACTCACAGACATAAAAGATTATAAAACTTTAGTTCATCTAGAAACCTAGGATTTGTGTACATTTCTGTATGCATGTTATACCTCTGTTTTTTTTAATTTAAAATTTAAAAAGCCTTGTAAAACCTTTCATTAATACATCTCTGGAAACATAATTTGTCACAAAAATAAGACCCTCCAAAGTTCCACACCACTGGCATATAATTAGCTCAACATACCTTATATCTTTTATTAAAAAAATATATCTCTGGCTGGGCATGGTGGCTCACACCTGTAATCTCAGCACTTTGGGAGGCCAAGGGGGACAGATCACCTGAGCTCAGGAGTTCGAGGCCAGCCTGGGCAACATGACGAATCCCCGTCTCTACCAAAAATACAAAAAAATTACCCAGGCATGGTACCATGTGCCTATAGCCCTGCTACTTGGAAGGCTGAGGTAAGAGGATCACTTGAGCCCAGGAGGTCAAGGCTGCAGTGAGCCAAGATTGTACCATTGCACTCCAGCCTGGGTGACAGAGGAGACTCTGTTTTAAAAAAATAATAAAATTATCTATCTATATTACTGTAGAGATATATAATCCACTTCACTTCCTAGCCAAAGTCTAAGCAATTTTTTAAACGTGTTGCCTATATGATTTATTTAAAAAATTAGAACATCAATTTATACTTTCCCTTCCCATTACAGCTTTATACCAGGGAGTATGTCCAGTGTCCTTTCCACAGCTTATACCATCAGATATTCTAGGAGGGAAGAAAGAGTAGGAAGCTGACAGCTTTGAGGGGCGATGAAGAGGTCAGAGTGCCTACTTGTATTGTACTGCTGCTCTCATGAGTGGGTTCAGGGTAGAAAAGAAAAAAGCAAACCCTGCACACAAGAGCTAAACTGGCTAGGGAGAGTTGAAACTATGAGTGAGGGTCTTCTCTTCACTGCACAGTCACTTTTTCAGTGAATATTTAACCACTTTCTAATCTCGGGGGCTTTATTTACACTAACCAATGTTTACCCAATCAGTACAAATTAATCCCTCTGAGGTAAATAATAGAAGATATTATTAAAGGATTCACATAGTTCAAATATTTGAGAATCCCACGGACACTGGTAAGTGCTGACAAAGAAAACCACATACCTTCCCTCCTAATGACCAAGGTACAGGCATGATGCTAGGGTATGGTCAGGATTGAGGACCAATTTACTGGCCACTAGTGCCAAGAGTGTGGTATACCTTAGTCTTGGGTGTTACATCTTGGGACCTTCTTCCACAAATATAGGACTCTCGGTCTATTCATTTATGGAAGAAGGCTCTATCTTAACAGATCCCCTCTCTTGTCTAACTTCTGTCTTGCTTCATAAAATAGAGGACTAATAGCACTCTTCTTGCGTTCTCTAGGTTGCTCTCTCTGACATGCAGTTTAAGCAGTTGCATTCCTATTCAGAAGTTGCCCTGACTTGATGTGATATGACTGGGTAAGTAAAATTACTCTGGGACAAACTCTACGTCTTGCACCGAATATCCATCCTTCCAAGCAGCAGGTGAAAAAGAACTGAGAAAGCCCATATCAAATTAGACCAGCTTTGTTCTAAGTATTGGGACAAACTTATTCCTTAGCTTACTCCAAACATACATCTCCAACTTGCCTGTTTTCTTTGTTGGCTGACTGGATTTCATGTATTTAATAGTAATGAGATCACTCGGTTGTGAAGTTAGAGCACAGGAAGCAAAGATAGTCCTCCAGCCATTTTTAATTCTAGGCCTCAGTTCAGCAGTAAACTTGTTAAAACAGCCTTCAACAAGGTTAAATCTATCTTTATTTCTAAAGTGTTTTTTGGTGACAAGACCTCTGGGTAATAAAATGTCTACTTCTCTAGGAGATCCTGCAAGAAGGCAAAAGCTTAGAACGTTCCAGTGCCCGGGTAGATTCCATCTTATTCTCATTCCATTAATAAAAGTAGAGTTAAAAAAAAAAGTTCTCAAGTGAGTAAATTAGGCAGTATGATAAATACATTCATCCACATTGCTTTAGGCATCCTGAGTTAGCTTTTTCCCTATTAGCAATAAGACTCCTTTTTTTTTTTTAATCTTTTTTTTTTTTTGAGACAGAGTCTGGCTCTATCGCCAGGCACCGGGCTGGAGTGCAGTGGCATGATCTCAGCTCACTGTAACCTCCACCTCCTGGGTTCAAGCAATTCTCCTGCCTCAGTCTCCTAGGTAGCTGGGACTACAGGTGCACACCACCACACCCAGCTAATTTTTTTGTATTTTTAGTAGAGACAGGGTTTCGCCATGTTGGCCAGGATGGTCTCGATCTCTTGACCTCGTGATCTGACCACTTCGGCCTCCCTAAGTGCTACGGTGGCTTGAGCCACTGCGTCTGGCCAAGATTCCTTACAACAGTTTTCAGAGTGGCTCTTTTCTCTACAATTTCTTTCCTCTAATAATCCAAAAAGCTTGAATGGGTCAGAATTTTTTTTGTAAGATTCTATACTGTAAAATGTAATCATATATTATATACTTTAGAAGTATCAATCACTATAATTCATATGTAATGTATTATCCACTATTCTTCATGCTATTTTCTGTTGAAGAAATTAAAATGAAAAAGGTTAAAAAGGTCAGGAGACAGAAAGTGAGTTAGAAATAAGACTTCAAAAAAAAAAAAAGACTTCAAACTCCAACTCCTTTTATTTTTGGGGGCTTAGACTGAAGAGCTCCTTTTCAAATATTTTTATTAGTGTTAAACAACTAGGTGATATTTTATATATCTTAACAACTTTGAAAATGTATGTGTTGTTACCCAATAATAATAATTTGTTTAAGGATTAAAATCTTCCAAATTTAGTAAATATACTAAAGTCATTCCCTCAGTATCCACAAGATTGTTTCCAGGACCCAAGTAGATACCAAAAATCTGCAAATGCACAAGTCCCTTATATAAAATGGCACAGTATTTGCTTATAAAATATGTACATCTTCCTACATACTTTAAGCCATCTCTGGATTACGTATAATACCTAATACAATGTAAACAGTATGTAAATAGTTGTACAGTTTTTATATTAATTTTTATTGTTGTATTGCTATTTTTTTTTCCCAAATACTTTCAATCCATGGTTGGTTGAATCTTTGAATGGGGATGTAGCCTGTGGATACAGAGTGCCAACTATATTTGCAACACTGACTGAAACAATAAATTCTTCAAGTGAAAACTGTACTATTTATAGCCAAAAACGAGAAGCCTTATTTAACATATAATTTAATACGCTAACTCCTTATTTTCCTAGGTTGATAACAGTTTGAGTAATATCATCACCAAATAGAACAAAAAGTTATAAAATACATATTAGTACCCTAACCATGTTAAGATGGTCTAGAAATCATAAATGCTGACATAACTATCAATAACTATCAATAACTATCATAACTATCAATAGTTAAATTATATGCATGGATATAAAGGATTTACAGAGATATTAAAATATTTAAAATTATATGAATGGCTACATGCTCAGAGGAAGAGAACACCCTAGATTGCTTTTATGTATCTTGACAGGTATTTTTCTCCTAGAAGAGCCTCCCACACTATATGATTGGTAGATTCGTGTATGAGACTAATGATTTGTTATGGAGAGCTCTGGGAAAACATGACTCACCTCTTTTCTGTGCTCAAAACCTTTTTCCAATTTTCTTTCTTTACCTTTGTCTACCCTCCCCAATCCCCGAATTCTACCACTTGGGACAACTGTTTTTATCTTTTCAGATAATTAAACAGATATTATTATACATATCTACTTAATAAATGAGAAATAATAGGGAATGGAAGGGCAAGAAAAAGGGGTGAAGAATTGAGAGAAAGTGAACAGAGGAAACAAACTTCATTAGAAACAGTAGCTAAGACCTGACTCTTAAAGAAGCTTAATAAGAACTGAAAATAAATTGTTAGTGTAATATTTTTTAATTCAACTCACTTGAGTCTTACAGCTAAATCTCAATTATTATTTGAAAATATTAAAATAAATCTATATGAAAATATGTTTGAAATTTTGAGTAAATAATTTCATCTCACTATTGCAAGATTATTCAAATTTGTTGGAAAAAATCTAAAAATATGTGTAGACAAGGGCAAAAGACAATTACTACATATAATGCTCTAGATTAAGAATGAATAATCTGATATAAATGAACACTAAAAGTCTGAACAATAGCACACCTGACAAGGCAGTATGATCATTCCCAAATTTTAAAATCCTGCACTACAAAACTACTACATTTCTGAGGAGAAAAAAACAGGGTCAGTAAAAAATCTTCAGATGCTCAAAAAGTTTAAAAGTGTGATGTAATAGCAAGATAAAAGAAACCAAATGTGTACAATCAGGAGGAACAATGGCTAGAGAAGGCTGAAAGCCTTTTCACAGAGGAAGGTAACATGTTATACTCTGGTCACCAAAAACACTGTAGTGGAATCTTCTGAATAACATTTAACGTAGATATGAGGATAAATATTCCAACATTAGAAATTATTAAGCATTGAAAAAATTTGGATGAGAATAGATAATGCAAGTTTGTAGAATCTGTTTAATAAGGCTTTTAAGGATAAGATATCATCTTTCCATTTATAACTTAACTATACTGTGGGCTTTCTAATAAAGTTTAAGGATTGCATTCTGGACCCAAGATTACCTACATCTGAATTCTATGCAGGTAGCTATTCGACTTTAGACAACACTCTAAGCTTCAGTTACCTGACCTATAAAACAGGGATAATAATAACAATACCACATCGGGTTGGTTCGAGGCTTAAACAACCAGGCAAAAGACCTACTGCCAATGTCTGATATGCAATAAGCTAAAACATGTTAACTATTATTATTATATGGTTACTAGGAGCAACTTACATTTTTACCTCACTTTACATAATACATTTCTAAAATAATTTGTATAAACAGAAACTCAGATTCTCCCTGGCTTATAGCACAATTTTACATTCTTTCTTTATAACTGTGATCTAACTGGAAGGAATTCTCATTTGTATGTTGTTTCTCCACATTTTTCATCACCACAGAACCATTCATCCCTTGGTAATATGCAATTTAAATAATACTCTAGTCCATTTAATGGACTTAATACTCTTAATAACATGGACTTAATACTCTTAATAACATTCTAGTCCATTTAATGGACCAGAGTAATATTTAAATTAAAATATAAACATTGCCATAAAGTTTTAAAATACTGTTACAATTATGATTTTTAAATTGTATATCCAAAGTGGGACACCATAACATGCAATGTCTCAAGGTTCAGTAACTTAACGTTTACTAATCATGTAGTAGGCAGCTCCCCTCAAAATCCATGACCCCCATACATTCTTATTATGGAATAATTTTAAAAGAATATGTTATGTAAGAACTACTTAAAAGTGAATTGGGCCAGGCACAGTGGCTCAGACCTATAATCCGAGCACTTTGGGAAGCTGAAGCAGGTGGATCACCTAAGGTCAGGAGTTTGAGATCAGCCTGGCCAACATGGTTAAAACCCCATCTCTATAAAAAAAACAAACAAAAAAAGTGAATTGCTCATGGTTAATACAATGTTATAGTCTCAGAAAAAGAAGTCTTCCCTGGGTGGGTAGGGGGTAGGTCAGTGTGTGCGTGTGTGTGTGTGTGCGCGTGTGTGTGCACGCGCACGCGCGCACGTATATATGTGTGGTCAATGCATTCTAATGAATAGTAATAATCTGAACTGACAACAAAGAGATGTTTATTGCAGTTTTATTTACAATAATAAAACACTTGAATAACATATATAACACTAGAAAAATAATTAAATTATGACTGTCTAAAATAGTTATATGTTATGATTTTTAAAAATATAATGTTAAAGTGAAAAATATTAGTGTGCTCACAGGCAAGTTAACATGCATTTTTAAAACTGAAATATTAAAAATGTTCACAGTATTTACCTCTGGGAGATGGAATTATAAAAGACTTTGTGTTTTTGTTTTTGTTTTTAAATAACTATATATAGCTACCAAAATAACTGTAATGTCTACTAACTGTAAACAAAATTTGTAAAGAATAAATAAAGGAAAATATTTTCAAATTGAGTCTAGTTGAGGATACTAATGAAAACTTTATGAACAACTATAAGCATCTAAAATAACTTCAAAATTAAAATATGACTGCAGGAATTACGATTTCAAAGTGAGATCATCTTAAGTTTCAGTGAAGCCCCCAAATCCCATGCTACCCAAGGTAATATCTGAGACACAAAAATAAAAGAAAAGTGAATTTCAATCTAGAGAAAAAATGACAAAAAAATAGACTAAACCCAAGGAAAAGCAAACCAATTATTTTGTTGTCTTCCTTTTTTTTTTCTGCCTCAATACTATTCACAAACACAACATACCCCCATCATTTACATCTTTCATTTTCTATAATGATTCTTGGAAGGGATAAACATAATCCTAGAGGAAACGTGTGTAAAGTTTCAAAATGTACCCCAGATCACAATTTAGGTTATGGCAAGTTCTCCAAATAGGGGCATATAAGTTCTACTTCCCAAATTTAGTAAAGGCATACACTAAGGAATTTATGGTTTGAACAAGAGTTCACTTGGAAAAGCTATGAGAAATTAATTTGTCTCTGATATTTTATATTCTCAGAAAAGTATTACTAGTATGACACCATCAAGAAGAGCTTTCTTTCTTTATTTTTATTTATTTATTTATTTATTTATTTATTTATTTTTGAGACAGAGTCTTGTCGCCAGGCGCCAGGCTGGAGTGCAGTGGCGCAATCTCAGCTCACTGCAACCTCCGCCTCCCGGGTTCAAGCAATTCAAGGAGAGCTTTCTTTATCCTTAGTCTTGGAACTGGCCCCCAGTTACGCTCCCATACTTCCTTCTACTACTATTATAACATACGTCATTCTTACTTCTACCATTTAATTTCTGCTATCAACTAATTTTAAACTGTAAGGGTTGTAAAATAAATGAAGTAAAATGGTTTATATGCAGATAACTGGGCAGGAAAGCTTTCAGGCACGGGAAGAAAGTGTGCCTTGAAAGGTTAAATAAATGTTCAAGGAACAAAAACATGGTTTGTGGTGCTGAAGTAGAGTGAATAAAAAGAGAAGGCAAAGATGAGATCAGAGAGGTTATGTGCCAGAACATGTAGGGTCCCACAGGTTGTAGTAAGAACTTAGGTTTTTAATTTTTAATGGTCTGGGAAACCAGTGGAGGCACTTGAAGAGAGGAGTGATCTGATTTGACTCACAAAGTTTCGACAAGAATATCCTAGCACCTATGTTTAGAACACTCAAAAGGCTTAAGATCAAAGCAACGAAACTGGCAAGTTACTACAATAATCCAGGTAATACATAATAGTGACCTGGACAGAATGGTGAAACAAGGGTGATGGGAAGTAGTCAAATTCTGCACCTGCATTGAAAACATAACAGGCAATAGCTTTGTTCTGAACACATTCCAAGTGAGATGCCCATTAGGCATCCAAGTGAAGAGACATTAAGTAGACAATTAGATATACTCTTTCCTAGAATACACTGAAGAGATCCAAGGTAGATAAACAAATTTGGGAATCGTCAGCCTACAGACACAGGTTGAACATCCAAATCCAAAAATCTGAAATGCTCCAAAATCCAAAACATTTTTGAGCACCAGTATGATGCTCAAAGGAAATGCTCACTGGAGCATTTCAGATTTCAAATTTTCAGATTTGGGATGCTCAGCCAGTAAATGTAATGCAAATATTCAAAAATCCCAAAAACTCAAAATGTAGAATATTTCTGGTTTCAGGTTCCAAGCATTTCAGATAAGGGATATTCAACTGTAGAAGAATTCTGAAAGTCAAGGTGATTAGATAAAATCACCTAGGGTGTGAGTTTAAACAGGAAGAAAAAAAAAAGAGAGATCCAAAGACTGAGGCCTGGGACATTTTAACATTTATAGGACATGGAGACTGGGTAGGACCAGAAAGAAACTAAAAAGAGACAGTCAGAAACTGAAGGAAGAAAACCACACAATTATAGGACACTGGAAGCCAAGAGGGGAAAAAAAAATATTTCAAACAACAGAAAGTTATCAAGGAGGGAATAAGAGAAAACAGTTAAAATTATTAATAAGGTATAGTGTTGCAAATCCTTTTAGCAAGGGGGCCTGGTTTAGAAACAAAAAACACAGTGGGCAATCCCACCCGTGAAACAAAAAGGTGGCACTGCTGTAGCTGAAATGGAGAGAATAGACTGTATCTTCCTGCTTGGTATTATCTAGGGAAAACGCAAAGGGAACACAAAACACACTGAAAACCACTGTTACAAAGCATCATTTAAAAATATGTGTTTACGTTTTAAGGTAATTTATACCACATTAATTATAGACATTGAATTTTCAGTGATTTTTTTTTTAGAACAAGAGTAAGATCCAAAGGAAAAATCCAGTAATTTTAGAGAAATAATATGAACTGTATTATTTAACGTCTCTAAGCCCTACTCACCTCAACTATTAATATTAAATTAGAATAACACTATATAAATTATGTATATAAATAATTTAGCACTCTATACAAAACATATGAAAAACTCAATAAAGGTATTTTTTTTAATTACTAGATAAAATTATTGCTGCTGAGTCAGTCAGCACACCTACATACTTGGGTAAACCTTCTTGAAGGGTTCCTAAAACAACTGTAAAGTAAAAGACTACTGAACGGAAACACACAAAATAAACAGAGAAAAATATTGATCCTAAAGAACTCCTCAGTAATCCCCTTTGTGTTTGTGAAGATTTGCCAAAAAAAAAAAAAAGTACAAATTTTATAATGAAAGTCTACCTTAAGTCATAAACTAGAATCATACTTAACAAAATAATTTCTTATAACAGCAAGCTGAGGAATTCCATTCTCCAAATCCTTTCCCATTTTGAGACTATACTCAGTATATTTCACAGTAGCTATCTCAATACCACTTTATAAAAATAATACTCTACAGAGTAAATTTTATCTATATATTAAGTGAATCAGCTCTAAAAACCATAAAGAAAACTCACAAAATTTTAAATGTTATCAAATTGAACCATCATTCACTTCTAATTTCAGGAAACATATGTATAAGGAAGTAATAATGAAATGCTGAAATTTGAAAAAAAATCTAAATTCTATATGTTTATAAGTTCATAGACATACTTTGCATCTTTATTACAGAATAAAAGCATACTTTTTGATATGATATACTTTCAGCTGTGTGAGCATCTTCCTGATTTCTCAGTACTTTTTGTGTGTCCATATTGAGAACCTGAAGCTGCTGGATCAGCTCTGCTTGCTGGGCTGTATGTGTACTGTTCTGTTTGTAAAGATTCTGCAGCTCCTGCAATTCCTTCCTGTGCAAAGCAAGTAATAAACAGAGAAAAGTATGGATAAAGATCATCTCAGTTAAATAATTGTGTTCATCTAAGGTTACAGATTGGCATTCTATTTTTCATCTACCATTATTTGTACTGCAGGCAAACTTATTTATAAAACAAATAATAAAGTATTTAATATTTATCACATACACCTAGAAAGTATTGATAGAACTACTATGACTTTCAAAGCCAGATACATATTAATTTTTTGTAGCTTGATAGTAATAAAAACCCTGGATATACATAGTACCACCTTTTATTTAAATTAAGTAAATGCTTCAGTTTCAAGAATTAACAAGTAGTGAGGTTAACTATGGTTATTAGACAGTTTTGAACAAGGGGACATCAACCTTATATTATTATACAGAACTTTAAATATATTAAAAAGAATCCCAAAGGGCATATTTTAAGTTTTGAAACCAAAGTTCCTTAAAGCACAACTGCCAATTCTAGTTTGTAAGCTAAGGGTCCTGGGCTGGGATTCCTGTGACTCCTCTAATCCAGCTTGAAGGAACTGATGAGGTAAGAAAGTCAGAAAGTCACAAGGAAAATCCAGTCCTTCTAAGCTACCCAGGATGAAACTGATAACAGGAGGACAAATGAACTGGTGATGGCAATGATGGCACTAAGAGTCGAGGAGAACTGCACCTTAGAGATAGAGGTTTTCAGATTGCTGTGGTAGTGAATCCCGTGTGATACAGATCATACGAAACTGAAAATTCTTTTGTATATTTAATTTGAACAGTAAAATATTCATAAAGCTCTATTTCATCAAAATATACTATAAACAGTAGTCTCTTAGTATCTACGGGAGAATGGTTTCAAGACCCACTTTGAATACGAAAATTTACAAATGCTCAGGTCCCTTATATAAAATGATGTAGTTTTGCACATAATCTATGCACAACCTCCCAAATACTTTAAGTCATCTCTAGATTACTTATAATACCTAATACAAAGTACATGCTATGTAAATAATGTTATACTGTACTCTTTAGGGAAAAATAACAAGAAAAAAGTCTGTACACATTCAGTACAGATGCAACCACTCATTTTATTCCCCTGATACTTTGAATCTGTGATTGGATGAATCCATGGATATGAAAGGCTGATTGTACTTATATAATATTTTGGGCCGAGTGTGATGGCTCACACCTGTAATCCCAGCACTTTGGGAGGCTGAGGCAGACAGATCACAAGGTCAAGAGATGGAGACCATCCTGGCCAACATGGTAAAACCCCGTCTCTACTAAAAATACAAAAATTAGCTGGGTGTGGTAGCGCATGCCTGTAATCCCAGTTATTCAGGAGGCTGACGCAGGAGAATCACTTGAACCCAGGAAGTGGAGGTTACAGTGAGCCAAGATTGCTCCACTACACTTCAGACTGGCAACAGAGCAAGACTCCATCTCAAAACAAAACAAAATTTAAAAAATCAAAATATATATATGTATTTAAATATATAACATATAAAATATATATTTTTATATACAATCTTGAAGACTGTATTTCTTAATGGAACTTTTTCTTTACCTATAACCTTTAACTACTCATTCATTCACATAAGATAAGTCTTAAAGAAAGAATAATATAAATATGCAGGCAGCTGTTGAAGATGGAAAAAAATTAGTATGGGAGCAAATAGTTCTGTTCTTTAGCAATTTAGAACATTAATGCTCTCAAACCACAAGCACTGCATCCATACAGATACATGGACATATACCATTTTCCTGTAACTATTCAAAAAACTGAAACATGCAGAAAATAGCAGTCAGAAATGGAGATGCGGAGAGAAGAAAACCAATAATGGCACAATGCCTTCAGGAAATATAATACAAGAAGAGGGGGGAAAAAGACCCTAGTAATAAGGCATGATAATTACTGCCATTTTCATGAATAATATTAGCAAAAATTGTCAAAGGAAATACCTAACAGTACAGGAGAAAATTCGATTGTATTTAAGACATGTTAGCCAGGAGACCTAAAAAAAAAAAGTTGCATTTAGAAAGCAGACATGATGAAGATATTATCTTTCAATACAGTGTAAAAAATAGCAAATTTATTTATATTCCAATGTTAGAAGACATCTGGTATTTCTTATTGTGAAGGCCCGAATCAGTAGCTGTTGTATATTTAAGGACAATGTACAACAAAATATATGTATCTTTAGTTATAAGAAACACACTGAAGAGTAGGATGATGCTCAAACGATTATAAGGCTTTGCAAATTAAAAATCAACCTGAGAAAAAGCACATTTTTCTCTACCTTCTCATGCCATTTTCTGGCACGCTTTCAATAAGCGGAACTGAAACATAATCTTATACTACGTAGATACATTTATTTCTCTCTATCTCCCCACACCACCACAGAAAAGTAGAAGTGATGGTATGTACACCAAATATGCAAATACAAAAAGCAAGTGAGGCTCACAGAAAGGACTGAATTTGTCTAGATCTTTCCTCATTTGAAAACAAGTAAAGTAAAACAGGAGGGGCCAAGATGGCGGACTAGAAACAGTTGTGGTAGGAGGTCTGCACAAAGAAGAACCAAAACAACTAGTGAATCCTGCACCATCAACTGAGGTATCCAAGTTCTCTCACTGGGACTGACTAGGTATTTGGCACAACCCACGGAGAGTGAGGAAAAGCAGGGTGGTGCAGCGGCCTACCTGGAAGCCACACTGGGTAACGGGATCTCCTACCACCAGCCAAGAAAAATGGTGCGTGATCGAGCTACTCTGCTGGGGAAACTACACTTTTTCCACGGATCTGTGTAACCCATGATCAGGAGATACCCCTCATGAGCCCACGCCACCAGGGCCTTGGGTTCCAAGTACAGAGCTGTCCAGATTCTTGGCAGCCACTTGGTGGCCTCTTAGTAGCCACTGGGTTGGAGACTACCCAAGACTACCAACTTCCCAGTGGAAGGGGCAGCCATGCTGCCTGCTGCCTAAGATACCTGAGTTCCCAGGGAGCAGGGACAATGGGCAGCAGCCTTCGCTGCAGCTCCAGTCTGCCAATTTTTCCCTGCCATTGCCAGGAAGACTGGATGGTTTGGGCCCAGAATTCCCCATAGCACGCCACAGTGGCTATGGCAGATTGAGACCAGACTGCCCTTTAGGCAGAACACTAACCCATCCCTCCTCACTGGGCAGGGCCTCCCTGCAGCAATTTCAGCAACTCCAGCCAGGAGTTTAGAGACAGAGCTCTGATCTCCCTAAGACTGAGCCTCTAGAGGGAGAGGTGCCCACAGTCTTACAGACTAGCAGACTTAGACCTTCCCCATGCTGGCTCTGAGGAAACCGGGCAGTCCAGACGAGTGGGATTCCCCCCAGCACAGTGCACCGACTCTGTGAAGGGGCAGCCAGAGTGCTTCACTAAGCAGATTGCAGATCCCCTGCCTCCAGACTGGGTGAGATGCCCAACAGGGGTCGCCAGACACCTTATAGAGGAGCATTCCATTGGCATCAGGTTGGTGCCCCTCTGGGACAAACATCCCAGCCAGAGGAAGGAGCAGGCAGTCATCTTTGCCACTCTGCAATCTCCACTGGTGACACCTCCAGATGCAGAAGGGACCCAAGTGAATAGGGTTTGGAGTGACCCTCAGCAAGCCACAGCAGCCCTACCCTAAGGAAGAGGTGCCTGTTAAAAGAAAAACAAACAGCAACAACAATAACAGCATTAACAAAAAGGTCCCCACAAACTCAAAGATCAAAGCTAGATAAACTAACAAAGGTGAGAAAGAATCAAGAAAAAAACACGGAAAACTCAAAAAGCCAGAATGCCTCTTCTCCAGATGATTGTAACATCTCTCCAGGAAGAGCGCAGAACTGGGTGGAGGCTGAGATGGATGAACTAACAGAAGTAGGCCTCAGAAAGTGGGTAATAACTAACTTAGCTGAGCTAAAGGAACATGTTATAACCCAATACAAAGAAGCTAAGAACCATGATAAAACATTACAGGAGCTGTTAGCCAAAATAACCAGTTTGAAAGGAACATAAATTACCTAATGGAATTGAAAAGACAACATGAGAACCTTGCAATGCAACCACAAGTATCAATAGCCAAAATGATCAAGTAGAGGAAAGAATTTCAGAGCTCAGAGACTATCTTACTGAAATAAGATAGGCAGACAAGAGAGAAAGAAGAATAAACAGAAACAAATGAAACCTCCATGACCAATGGGATTATGTAAAAAGATCGAACGTATGACTGAATGGGATATTTGAAAGAGATGGGAAGAACAGAACTAAGGTGGAAAACATACTTCAGGATATCATCTAGGAGAACTTTCCCAACTAACAAGACAGGCCAACATTTAATTCATGAAATCCAAAGAACCCCAGTAAGATGCTCCATGACATGATCAACCCTAAGACATATAATCAGCAAATTCTCCAAGGTTGAAATGAAGAAAAAAAAATGTTAACAGCAGCCAGAGAGAAAGGTGAGGTCACCTACAGAAGGAAACCCATTAGACTAACAGGGAACTTCTCAGCAGAAACCCTACAAGCCAGAAGAGATTGGGGCCAGTATTCAATATTCTTAAAGAAAAGGATTTCCAACCCAGAATTTCATATCCAACCAAACTGAGCTGCATAAGTGAAGGAGAAATAAAATCCTCTTCAGACAAGCAAATGCTGAGGGAATTAGCTTCCACCAGGCCTACCTTGCAAGAGCTCCTGAAGGAAGCTCCTGAAGGAAAAAGAAAAAACCGTTAGCAGCAACTGCAAAAACACACTGAGGTAAAAAGACCAATGAAGCTATGAGGCAACTACATCACCAAGTCTGCAAAATAGCCAGCTAGCATCATGACAGGATCAAATTCACACATAACAGTATTAACCTGAAATGTAAATGAGCTAAATGCCTCAATTAAAAGACACCAAATGGTAAGCTGGATAAAGAGTCAAGACCCATCAGTGTGCTTGCTTTAAGAGACCCATCTCATGTGCAAAGACACACATAGGTTCAAAATAAAGGAATGGAGGAAAATTTACCAAGCAAATGGAAAGAAGAAAAGAGAAGGGGCTGCAATCCTAGTTTCTGACAAAACAGACTTTAAACCAACAAGGATCATAAAAGACAAAGAGGGGCATTAAATAATGGTAAAGGGTTCAATTCAACAAGAAGAGCTAACTATCCTAAATACATATGCACCTAATACAGAAGCACCCAGATTCATAAAACAAGTTCTCAGAGACCTACAAAGACACTTAGACTCCCACACAATAATAGTGGGAGACTTTAACACCCCACTGTCAATATTAAACACATCATCAAACAAAATTAACAAGGATATTCAGGACTTGATCTCAGCTCTGGATCAAGTCAATCTGATAAATATCTACAGAACTCTCTATCCAAAAACAACAGAATATATATTCTTCTTGGTGACACATAGCACTTACTCTAAAATCAATCATGTAATTGGAAGAAAAACACTGCTCAGCAAATGCAAAAGAACTGAAATCATAATAAACAGTGTCTCAGAAAACAGTGCAATCAAATTATAACTCAATATAAAGAAACTCACTCAAACCACACAACTACATGGAAAATTGAACAACCTGCCCCTGAATGACTCCTGGGTAAATAATGAAATTATGGCAGAAATCAAGAAGCTCTTGAAATCAGCAAGAACAAACAGACAACACACAAGAGTCTTTGGAATGCAGCTAAAGCAGTGTTAAGAGGAAAATTTATAGTGCTAACTGCCCATATCAAAAAACTAGAAAAATCTCAAGTTGAAACCCTAACATCAAAACTAAAAGAACTAAAGAACCAAGAGCAAATAAATGACAACACTAGCAGAAGACAAGAAATAACCAAGATCAGGGCAGAACTGAAGGAGATAAGAGACATGAAAAACTCTTCAAAAAAAATGAATGAATCCAGGAGCTGGTTTGTTGAAAAAATTAACAAAAGAGATAAACTACAAGTTAGACTAATAAGGAAGAAATGAGAAGAATCAAATAGATACAATAAAAAATGATAAAAGGGATATCACCACTGACCCCACACAGAAATACAAACAACCTTCAGATACTATAAATACCTCTATGCAAATAAACTAGAAAATCTAGAAGAAATGGATAAATTCCTAGACACCTACATCCTCCCAAAGCTGAACCAGGGAGAAGTTGAATTTTTGAATAGCCAATAACAAGTTCTGAAGGGGCAGTAACAAATAGCCTAGTAACCAAAGGAATATAAATCATTCTATTATAAAGATATATGGATATGTTCTGTTCATTGCAACACTATTCACAATAGCAAATACATCAAATCAACCCAAATGCCCATCAATGATAGACTGGATAAAGAAAATGTGGTACATATACACCATGGAATATGATGATGTGAGGGCAGGGACTTTTTTGTTCACTGCTATAAACAGAGCACCTAGGACAGTTTCTGTCTCTTACAGAATATTTATTGTTGTATGGGACACATCTTAGGCATCTTTTAAGATTCAACTTCATCTAGCTACTAGAATTTTGAGTCTATTTTTCTGCCTCAGCCTACTAACTGCTACATCAGCCTACCAAATACATACAGCTCACATGACTCCATCATTCAAGGATAACCAGCTGCATGCCTAGAGTCTTCTTCTTCGTTAACATTTCCAGACTGGGATAAACAATGCTACTATACAGGAGATAGTATGAGCAACAACAAACTTGAACAAATAGAAGACAAAACGCAAAAGGAAACAAGAAAGATATATTATCTTCTTCCATCTGACTGCTTGCTCCAGGGCACAGTTTCTCTGTTCTTGGATGGTTAAGTCAGTGGCCTGATGTCTTCATGTTTTATCAAGAAGCAATGGCTAGAACAATGCATTACCTCGAATTACTTTTTATCCTTTCCTGCCTCAGATTCTTGTTCTTTTACCCACTTTGTACTGGAAGTGAATCTCCCAAGTAAGTAATCAGTATGTAATCCATGACTCAAGTTGTTTACTAGGCTATTTGAAAACGGTTGTTGAATGAATGAAATGAAGAAGATAACAAAAAAGGACTGATATCAAAAAAATGCCATCATAGCTTTAAATCCATAATGAGAGTAGTTATAAGCAAAATCAAAATTATACAGCATAAAATTGTTAGGTTCAAACTTGAGAAGTTCCTCTAGATATATATCAAAGGGAATTAAGGAAAATCTGGGTTCGCTGAAAGAGAAAGTGCCGAGAACCAGCAATGCTTCCCATCTCATGAGGGATGCTAAGTTCTGTAGAATATATTGTATTGCCAAAATATAAATCTAATAATCATTCAGTGATTGTTTTAGTCTAATGATAGTTTTAGTCTATTTTGGTTACTTAGAATCCCTAAAACTGAATAATTTATAAAGAAAAAGGAATTTATTTCTTACAGTTATTCTTATAGAAGCCCAGGCTTGAAGGGTTCCAAAGGGGGGGGGGTTTAAAAAAAAAAAAAAAAACAACAACTAGTGATTGTTTTAGTCTATTTTAGTTACTCAGAATCCCCAAAACTGAATAATTTATAAAGAAAAAGGAATTTATTTCTTGCAGTTATTCTTACAATAGTCCAAGGTTGAAGGGTTCCATCTGGTGAGGGCCTTCTTCCTCATGGGGACTCTATGCAGAGTCCTGAGGCAGTACCAGACATCACATGGTGATAAGGCTGAGCATACTACCTCAGGTCTTTCTTCCTCTTATAAGGCCAACAGTTGCATTCCCATGATAGCCCATTAATACATGAGTGGATTAATTCATTCATAAGAGTGGATTAATTCATTCATGAGAGCAGAGCCCTCATGACCCAATTGCCTTGTAAAGGCCCAGTGTCCCAATTCTGCCACACTGAGGATTAAATTTCAACATGAACTTTGGATGGGACAAATAAACCACAGCAGTGATGCTATCAAAAAAATTGAGTAGGCCAGGTGATAAATTAGGAATATCCTTTTAAAAACCAGGTTTTGTAGAAAACACTAACAGAGGGTTTCGAACAGCTTCTCTGCCTAGTTCTACAGCTTATAAAAAAACTTTACACCTTACAAAAACAAAGATTTACTGCTTGTTCACATTACATTTGCTTTTCTTTATTCTAAGACCCAAACTGGAGCATCAGACTGTTGTGGAAATAGGCTATTCTGGAAAAAGGTAAAAAGCAAAGGCAAATCAAGCAATGGCTCCTTTAAAACATTTGACAGGACTCTCATTCCACTGGCCAAAATAAGGCACATGACTAAACTGGATGCCAACAGGGGCAGAAACCATAACGTAGCAATAGGGAAGGCCCTGGTAAAGATGGGCTCATGAGATGAATCAAAACAAACAGTATGGAATGAAAAAATCAAGAGTAGAAAGTTTAATGATGAACACTGAAGTACTATATAGAATTATGCCTAAACATCTGCATTCACTATGTTTATACAAGAGGAAATAAATGCTATAATTCTTATGACACAAATTGGGGGGAGTCAAAACGGTTGAATTTACATGCTCATTTCAGAGTGTACATAGCAGAGTACAAAAATCAGCTAAAGATGAAATGTAGCTTAAAAAATATATAACATAAATCTCCAGGGTTTTTCATATGTTTGTCCTTAGTTTTAGAAAGATAGTGTTCCTTATAGAGAAAAAATAATTATCTAAGATGTAATAAACTCCTCAATTTCACATCAGAGAGCCGTACTGTTTCATTATATGCAAAAAAAAAAAAAAAAACTAAAGTTATTAGTTACCAAAAGAACATGTGCAAAATAGTCTTTTTTATTTAAAAAGTCTGTATACCCAATCCTCAATTTATAAATAGGGACTGAGAAAAATCTAGAACAATGCTCAAAAAATTTTATGGCTGCTATTTCTCTAGGGGTGCATTTTTAGTGTAATTTTTTTTCTTTTACCTTCTTTGTACTTTTCTGTACTACATGCATTTATTTTTATATAATTCACATTTATCATTCATACCAAAATAATGATAGCATGATTCACAGTGAAAACAAAATAATTAATCCACCCAAAAAAAGTGCACAATAAAACTATATGCAATAAAAGAAAAATTATTTGAAAGCTTTATGAGAAGGAAAAAATACATTTAAAATAGTAACAAGAAACATGAAAGATCTAGGAATAAATTTAATGAGAAATGTTCAAAATCTATATGAGAAAGACACAGAGATTGAAACAAATGGAATGACACACCACATTCTGGGACAAGAAGACAGAACATCATAAAGATGTCAATTCTTCTTAGATTATTATAAATTTTATGTGCTAACAACATACCAAAGAAAAAATAAGCAAGTTTAATCTAAAGTTCCTATGCAAAAATTAACAGGGAATAATTGCCAGAAAAGTTGTGAAAAGAGTAGTAACTAAGAATAGGCCAATCTTCATATCTCTACTCTACTTAGCCTAACAGACCAACTTCTTTACAGACTAGATTATACTGCTTCTTGTTCTCTGGCTCTAACTGAATTTCAGCAGTTAGAGGCACTAGTTGGTGATTCCAGAGTAAAAAAGAGAAAGAGGTCAAGATACTTATTTACCTGGCTCACTCTCTGCTGAGCTACAGTTTGATAGTGCCTGTGTTCCTCTAAGGTTACTGCTCTTACTGCGCAGCCTCTGTCACAGAATACTAATTCTTGTCCCTTCTGACTAAGGGTGGTAATGGTTTCCTGTTGTTGATCATCCATGATCAGTATTTTTCTGAATCTAACATCTATTCAGAGAGAACTGGCATCTTTATCATAGTGAATCTTCCAAACCACGAATGTTGTTATTTCCCCGCACATAATAGAACTTTTTTCTCAACATTCATAGAATTCTCTGAATAGAGGTAATACACATTTTTCATTATATTTGCTCTTCATACTTCCAGTAATACTGTAAATTAAATTATTTTTAAGTTAATTTCCTAATATGTCTTGTTGGTTTAAAAAAAAGCAATTAAGTTTTATATACTGATCATGTATCCACCAAGCATGATAAACTTATTTATTAATTTAAACTATATATAAATTATTTTGCATTCTCTATGTGAATTAATCATGTTTTAGTAAACAATTAGGATTTCTTCTTTCATTTCTAGTTCTTATATCTTTTTATTCTTTCCTTACTACATACTTGTTATTTCTGACTATGTGCTAGGCCTTATTTTGTAAAACTTTAGATATAATTTAAGTCCAGATTGTTTTATCATTCTCCAAAGAAAACTCATTTGCTTCTGCTAAGTACCTGGGAAAACCAGCAATCCAGATGTATTAATCCAGTTTCAGGATTTTGTCTGAAGATTCTCCGAACCAAAATTATGACTGAACTGTCTTGACTCAATTTTAACAAAAATTCTCACCCTTAATCGTAGAATCATTATCTATTCAGGCAAAGTTTTGGGTAGGCAATTTAATTGGTTATCCCTTTTTATGCAATGGCTAGGTAAATATATTAACATGCTCTATATAGATTATAGGCATGTACATCATTATTTATGCATAGAGTTGGACTTCGATATTTGTGGTTTCTACTTCCACATATTCAAACAACAGTAGATCAAAAACAGTAATTCAAAACACATAACAACAAAACAATAGAAACAACAAATACAGTGTAACAACTATTTACATAGCATTTACATTGTATGATATATTTAATATAAGTAATCTAAAGATGATTTAAAGTATACAGGAGAATGTGCATAGATTATGTGCAAATACTGCACATAACGTAAAAGAAAACATAGTTGTTACACCCCATGTCTTTAACACTGCACTGTATCCTAGAATGGACACCATATTTGTTTTAATAGCCTAGCACCATCATACTATAAACTGGAAAGGTCTCTGTTGACATATTTTATGTAGTTCTAGATGTTATATTTAAAGAAGATTGACAATATGGGAAACAGCAGAAAAGTAACCCAAAACATGATAACATCTGTGAAACATGTACATAAAAAGCTTATGTAAGGAATAGGAGTAGTTGATCAATTATTTAAAAAAAAATATTGTCATTAATAACTGCCTTAGACCACTGAGCT
The DNA here is from genome assembly GCF_009761245.1 of Sapajus apella. Classification (NCBI taxonomy): domain Eukaryota; kingdom Metazoa; phylum Chordata; class Mammalia; order Primates; family Cebidae; genus Sapajus; species Sapajus apella. The sequence continues at coordinate 16,405,287 of NW_022436982.1, forward strand.
ATGTTACATAATAGAAATTAGATTGTTTCTGAGATTCTCCAGATAATAAAACTACAATAAATAGGCAGGAATTGTAAAAAGGCAAATTTCAACTAAGTACATGTAAAACAATGTTCAAAAATTTAAACAATATAAAATGAAAATAGCAGTCTTGAAAAGCATGAGAAACTTTTAAACTAAAAATTTCAAGAAAAGACTAAATGCTATACTACCTTATTGGGAAGAAGATAAGAATAACTAACAATTTTTAAATTTCATCCAAATCTAAGATTCTATTCCTATTTATTTTCTGAATTCCGTATTGTTTTAAAAATAATTACACCATGAGTTGATATGTCAACCAGTCTACCATCTATAAAGCTTATACTTTTTCTGACCCTTATGATGAGAAAGTTTTTAAAATCTGTTAAAATACAAGGAATCTGTTAACATTCTAATTCACTTCAATTTTATTGGCTTCGGTAATAGTAAACAGTTTCTCATCCAAACTAAATTCACAATGCTATATTTAAATTTATAAAACTATATTTTACCCAATGGAACTACAAAAACTACATGATATATAGCACTAACTTGACCCCCTTACCAATGCCCACTAACATGAAAGAAAAATCACAGACAAGTTTTACCAAAGAAGAACTCCACCCAATGTGTACCAGAATGGCAGTAACTTACCCATCATTTATTTATTACTTATTTTTAAATAAGGTAGACTTCTAGAAGCATGCCTTCAATTCCATGCTCTGGTGCTACCAAAATAAATAAACAGATACATACATATATCCATGCATGTCCATTCATGTGCGTGGATAGACAGATAGGTAGACAGATGAGCGAGAGAGCAAGAGAACGACAGAGAGAGAGAGAGAGAGAGAGAGAGAGAGACACACACACACACACACACACACACACACACACACACACAAGTCTATGAACCAAGGAAAAGTTAATTTATTTTCTCTCATACTGCTTACTGAAAAAAGTAATTAGAAAGCAAATTAATAGTTTCAACATCTTTAAAAACACTTAGAAACACAAGTGTATCATGCTTACTTTCTCAAGTAATCCAATTTTATGAATAGTATTTAAAAATCAATTATGTTAATACAGAAAGACTGCATCACAAACTGAAACTATGTAGAACATAATAAAATTAAAACTCAAAATTGTGTTTCTCAATTATTATTGTTCTCTGTAGCAATATGAATACCATATAACACATACCTAGAAATGTTAGAAGAAAACAATGAATGAAAGCATTGCAATGTCCTTGTTAAAACCTGAACTAGCGTACCCCTTGACCATGCTCATCCAATCCTGTAGACCCACTCATTCTCCCAGGTAGATTTTCCATTTAGTGTAAATAACTCCAGATTCTCAATGAATAAACATATATAACCCAGAAACACAGTTTTATTTTAGGGTGTTATAATAATAAGTATAAATGTTGTCATTCTGAATGATTAATGACATTTCTATAATGTTAAATTAAAAACAATATACTTGCCTGACCAGAGTAATATCCATATCCTTCTGGATAAGTTCAGTCTGTTTATTATTCAACTGTAATGATAGAGTATTATATTTACTCTGTAATACTTCAGTTTCTTTCCTTGCTTCAATTAAGTTGTCTTCAAAGGCCTAAAATTAGAGGGCTTATATCAATAATCAAATATAATACTAAATGTAACATCTGTTATATTTAATTATTCTACAAAATGACAGAGAAAAACTATTTTAATTTTTTCACTTCGTTAAAATACTTTTAACACAAACAATAACTTATACCAGTAACAAATTTTTGAAGCAAACTTGAAGATATGTATAACAAATTTAGTTATTAATATATTGTACAACAAATTCATGAGATGAACAAAAATGAACTCATTTACTTAAATATTAATCAGAAAAATTATATACATTTACTTATTTCTCTGTTTGAAGTGCACATACACTGATACATTCCAAGAAGAAACGACAGTACTACAAAGACATCAAAATAGTTTTTCAAAGCTTGACACTCAGATCATGCTCAGTTCTCTTAATTGCAGTGAAATTTATCTAAAGTTCTTGAAAGCTGATCTTTTTCTCCTGATCATTCTCTAAATTTTTTCATTGTGAAGAATTTTAAAATTTGATGTTTTATTTTAAAGAACATATAAAATTAATTTTAATTATTTTTGCAAATAACTAAATATATATCTAAATAAAGTATGCCAATATAAATACCATACATTACTACGAAACATAAATACCAAAGTTTTAGATAAGCATTAGAAATTCTCATTTATTTGTAAAAAAGACAATGACAGATATGAAGGTAGACAAATATAGAGAGGAGGAAGAAGATAGAGGGAGGAGAGAAGAAAGACAGAAGGAGGGAGAGAAGAAATGCAAGCCTTTTTAAAAACTTACTCTATCTTTGTGTCCAACATATATAGAGGTGGCTAGAGTTCAACTATTGACAGTTAGTTAGGACTAAAAGCATTGTTATGCTTAGCAGGAGAAAGAATCCAAACTCAGAAAAAAGAAAGTGGGGACTACAGAAGGGCTGTCAAACAAGAAACCAAAAACAGGTTGTGATTGTGGTCGGGAGACCTAGAAGAAATTTTTTAACACACCACAGATAAGATACGTGTAAAGCTGCTCATCTCAAAATTCAATCTGATTTATGCCAAATATCAAGGAGAAACAAGATGGCTCAGGCTTGAAAAAAGATCTAGCTTCAGACTGAGGTACCTAAAAGTACCAGGAACCTCAGAATTGCTTAAAAGGGATAAAAGAACACTAGGGTGGAAATAGAGGACAGTAAAACATTCCCATCAAGACAAATGCTTCAAAATCTAACCTTCGAAAAGAGAGTCAATGAGGTGAACAATAAGAAATAAACACTATCGTAGCAAAGGCAAATATGGGAACCAATTTAAAAGAACTACAAATATACAGAATATACTAAAATAGACAAATAATATGAAAAAATGAAGCTACCAGCAAGCAAAAGTAAAAAAAAAAAAAAAAAAAAATACTATTTGACGTAAAGAGTAGACACAGAGGAACCAAATCAAAAATTATTGAAATAAAAGCTGATGGTAGCTTGATAAGTAACAACAGAGATGGTAAACAGTCAGATTTAAGATAGGTTCTGAAGGTAGAAATGACAGGACCTGTTGATAAGTGTCTGTGGAGTTGCAAGACAAAGACAGGAATTAAATATCTCTTGCAGGGATATGGCCTAGGAGCAACGAGGTGAATGGTAGGACCATTCATCAGGATAAAACAGACTAGAAAAGAACATAGGCTGAAAACAAAAATCCAAAGGTCAGCTTCCAATGGATATATTTTTAATCATTAGAAAATACTAGAACAAATTTTCCAAGAAGTATCAAAACCTAGAATAATTTTTCATGAAAAACCTAAATTACTAGCAAAGAAAACAAGAATAAATAATAGAACTTCATTTGTAATACTAAGCAAAGAAAGAAAGAAAACGAAGTAGAAAAATGCACCCCTCAGTACAGTAGTCCTAAATCTAGCCCTAACACAGAATTTCAGCCTGGGTTCCCATTTTTGGAAGGTTAGTGAACCCCAAATCTGGAGCATGTCTTATGGCGGGTCCCCACAAGTAATGCTCCCAAGGTAGTAAACAGCAATAGAGCTCCTCTCTCAAGTCCCCTTGACATTAATATAAAATTACGGTAAAACTTTTCATTGTTTCCTACTACATATTGTTCAGTTTTGTGCCATGCGACCATATTACACATTCTAAATTTAAAAATTTTAAAGAAAAAAAATTAGAAGAAAAAATTTAAAAGAAGAAAATTTCAAAAGAATAATTAAAAATGTTACAAATATCAACACATTTAATCAAGTATATAAAACTGACTCACAAAAACAACTTATGTGGTCCTAAAGGTTTAAAGGAAAGGTCTATAAACATTTCAATAAGTGAACAACCTCCATCTTGTGGGAAACATTACAAAGAATTTAAAAAGGATCTTCTCAACTCATTTCATAAAAATTGCATGACCTGTTATCCAAGTCAGAAAGGGAAGGATATATAAAGGAACATATCAGGGCAATATCACTTAGGCATAAATGCAAAAAATCCAAAATAAGCCAAACTAGTATTAAAGAAAGATTTGGGTTATTTACTGAGGTTATTTGGTTCCAGAAATATAAAGATGGTTTAACATTAGAAATTCATATAATTTATCACAGTATGAGATTAAAGGAAAAAAATATGAACATGCCAATAGCATCAGAAAAACCACCCAAAACAATTCAACACCTTATGATTGAAAAACAAAAAACTGACAACAAAATAGGAATACAGAAATTTTCTTAATTTGGTAGTAGGAATGCCAAAAATCTGTGAATATGATAATTAATGGTGAAATGTTCATTAAAAAATCAAGAACAAACCTGTTTTATACTAAAATTGTCCTTGGGATTTTAGGTAATATACTAAGAGAAGGGAAAAAACAAAAAGACATTAAATATATAAATATTAAGAGAAAAAGAAAAGCATTCTTTTTAGTGGTTAAAAAAAAAAGAAAGCATAAACACTTAGGGCTAGAGTTGAACAAGTAAAAAAAAAAAAAGAAAGTAAAAAAAAAAAAAGAAAGCA
>NW_022436982.1:16410013-16445318 GCF_009761245.1 Sapajus apella
AAAAAAAAAAAAAAAAAAAAAAAAAAAAAAAAAAAAAGAAAGCATAAACACTTAACGGCTAGAGTTGAACAAGAATAAAAAAGTCCACTGCGCAAAACACAAGAAAAAAAAAAAAAAAAACAATAGAATGTGTAAACCTTAGGGCTAGAGTTGAAAGAAATTAGAAAATACCTTGACACAAAACTGAGAAAACATACCAAAACTTATAGGATGCAGAAAAAGGAGCAGTAAGAGGCAAGTTTACAGCTATAAGCGTGTAGTACATTAAAAAGGAAGAAAAATCTCAACAACCAAATTTATACCTTGGAAACAACTAGAAGAATAAACTGAACCAAAAGTTAGCAGAAGAAAGGAAATAAGGATTAGTCATTAAATAGCAAAACAATAGAAAAAATTTTTTACACAAGAGTTACATTTGTAGTTCTCCTTGAAGAGGTCCTTTACATTCTTTGTTAGTTGTATTCCTAGGTATTTTTATTCTCTGTGTAGAAATTGTGAAGGGCAGTTCGCTCTTGATTTGGCTCTCTATCAGTCTGTTGTTGGTGTATAGGAATGCTTGTGATTTCTGCACATTGATTTTGTATCCCAAGACTTTGCTGAAGCTGCTTATCAGTTTAAAGAGATTTTGGGCTGAGATGATGGGGTCTTCTAAATATACAATCATGTCATCTGCAAACATAGACAATTTGACTGCCTCCTTTCCTAACTGAACACCCTTTATTTCTTTTCCTTGCCTGACTGCTCTAGCTAGAACTTCCAATATTATACTGAATAGGAGTGGTGAGAGAGGGCATCCTTGGCTAGTGCCAGACTTCAAAGGGAATGCTTCCAGTTTTTGCCCATTCAATATGACACTGGCTGTGGGTCTGTTGTAAATAGCTTTTATTATTTTCAGATACGTTTCATCCATACCTAGTTTCTTTACAGTTTTTAGCAAAAGGGCTGTTCACTTTTGTCAAAGGCCTTCTCTGAAACCACTGCTCAAAAAAATAAGAGAGGACACAAGCAGATGGAAAAACATTTCATGCTCATGGTTAGGAATAATTAATATTGTGAAAATGGCCATACTACCCAAAGTAATTTATACATTCAATGCTATCCCCATCAAGCTACCTATGACCATCTTCAGAGAACTGGAAAAAAAATCACTTTAAACTTCATATGGAAACAAAAGAGAGCCCATATAGCCAAGAAAATCCTAAGTAAAAAGAACAAAGTTGGAGGCATTATGCTACCTGACTTCAAACTATACTAGGCTACTATAATCAAAACAGCATGGTACTGGTACCAAAACAGAGATATACACCAATGGAACAGAACAGAGGCCTCAGAGGCAAGGCCACACATCCACAACCATCTGATCTTTGAAAACCTGACAAAAACAAGCAATGGGGAAAGGATTCCCTGTTTAATAAATGGTATTGGAAGAACCGGCTAGCCACATGCAGAAAACAGAAACTGGACCCCTTCCTGACACCTCACAAAAATTAACTCCAAATGGATTAAAGATCTAAACATAAGACCTAACACCATAAAAACCCTAGAAGAAAATCTAGGCAAAGCTTTTCAGTACATAGGCATAGGCAAGGACTTCATGACTAAAACACCAAAAGTATTGGCAACAAAAGCCAAAATAGACAAATAAGATCTAATTAAACTCCAGAGTCTATACAGCAAAGGAACAATCATTACAGTGAACCACCAACCAACAGAATGGGAAAAAATTTTTGTAACCTACCCATCTGACAAAGGGCTAATATCCACAATCTACAAAGAACTAAAACAGAGTTACAAGAAAAAAACAAACAACTCCATTCAAAAGTGTGCGACAGATATGAAAAGACACTTTTCAAAAGGAGACATATATGAAGCCAAAAAATAAAAAATGCTCATCACTGGTCATTAGAGAAATGCAAATCAAAACCACATTGAGATACCATCTCATGCCAGTTGGAATGGCGATCATTATAAAATCTGCAGACAAAAGATGCTGGAAAGGATGTGGAGAAAAAGGAACACTTTTACACAGCTGACGGGAGTGCAAATTAGTTCAACCATTGTGGCGATTCCTCAAGGACCTAGAAATAGAAATTCCATTTAACCCAGTAATCCCATTACTGGGTATATATCCAAAGGATTACAAATTGTTCTATATAAAGACACATGCATATGTATGTTCACTGCGGCACTGTTTACAATAGCAAAGACCTGGAACCAACCCAAATGCCCATTGATGATAGGCTGGACAAGGAAAATGTGGCACATATATACATGGAATACTATGCAGCCATAAAAAATGATGCATTTGTGTCCTTTGTAGGGACATGGATGAATCTGGAAACCATCATTCTCAGCAAACTGACACAAGAACAGAAAATCAAACACGGCATGTTGTCACTCATAGGCAGGTGTTGAACAATGAGATGACATGGACACAGGGAGGGGAGCATTGCACACTGGGGTCTGTTGGAGGAAACTAAGGGAGGGACAGCCGGGGGTAGGGAGGTTAGGGAGAGATAACATGGGGAGAAATGCCAGATATAGTTGACGGGTGGGATGCAGGCAGCAAACCACATTGCCATGTATGTACCTATGCAACAATCCTGCATGATCTGCACATGTACCCCAGAATCTAAAGTATAATTATATATTTATTTATTTATTTATTTATTTATTTAAAAGCTGAACTTAGCTACCAAAAAAGTTAGATTTGGAAGAGATCTTTACAAATTGATAAACCTTTGGATAAATTTTAAAAAGAGAAAACTCAAATAACTAAAATAGAATCAAAAATAAAACCATAGATCATCTGAATAGACACGGAAAAGCTTTTGATAAAATCCAACATCCCTTCATGATAAAAGCTCTCAACAAACTAGGTATTGAAGGAACACACCCCAAAATAGTAAGAACCATCTATGACAAACCCACAACCAACATCATACTGAACAGGTAAAAGCTAGAAGCATTCCCCTTAAGAACTGGAACAAGACAAGGATGTCCACTCTTTTTTTTTTTTTCCTTTAAGTTCTCGGACATATGTGCAGAATGTGCAGGTTTGTTGCATAGGTATACATGTGCCAGGGTGGTTTGCTGCACCCATCAACCCGTCATCTAGGTTTTAAGCCCCACACACAGTAGGTATTTGTCATAATGCTCTCCCCCTCCCCTCGTCCCCCATCTGCTGACAGATCCCGGTGTGTGATGCTCCCCTTCCTATGTCCATGTGTTCTTACTGTTCAACTCTCACTTATGAGTGAGAACATGCAGTTCTTGGTTTTCTGTTTCTGTTGTTAGTTTGCTGGGCATGATGGGTTCCAGCCTCATCCATGTCCCTGCAAAGAACATGAACTCATACTTTTTTATGGCTGCATAGTATTCCATGGTGTATATGTGCCACATTTTCTTTGTCCAGTCTATCATCCATGGGCATTTGGGTTGGTTCCAAGTTTTTGCTATTGTATATAGTGCTGCAATAAGCATATACATGCATGTGTCTTTAGAATAGAATGATTTATAATCCTTTGGGTATATATCCAGTAATGGGATTGCTAGGTCAAATGGTGTTTCTGGTTCTAGATCTTTGAGGAATCGTCACACTGTCTTCCACAATGGTTGAACTAATTTACACTCCCACCCTCAGTGTAAAAGCATTCCTGCTTCTCCGCAGCCTAGCCAGCATCTGTTGTTTCCTGATTTTTTAATAACTGCCATTCTGATTGGTCTGAGATGGTATCTCATTGTGATTTTGATATGCATTTCTCTAACGACTAGTGATAATAAGCTTTTTTCATATGTTCGTTGGCATCATAAATGTCCTCTTTTAAGAGGTGTCTCTTCATGTCCTTTGCCCTTTTTGATGGGGTTGTTTTTTCTTGTAAATTTGTTTTAAGTTCTTTGTAGATTCTGAATATTACAACTTTGTCAGGTGGGTAGATTGCAAAAATTTTCCTCCATCAGGTGGGTTGCCTGTTCAGTCTGATAATAGTTTCTTTTGCTGTGCAGAAGCTCTTTAATTAGAAGGCATGCCTACTCTCACCACTCCTATTCAACATAGTACTGGAAGTCCTAGCCAGAGCAATAAGTCAAGAGAAAAAAATAAAAGGCATCTAAATAGGAAAAGAAGTCATGTTACTAATTTGACCTTTCCTCTAATAATTTAAAGACAAGAATGCCTAGTTTCACCACTTCTATTCAGTGTAGTACTGGAAGTCCCAGTCACACCAATTAGGCAAGAGAAAAAAAAAATTAAAAAGACATCCTATTAGAAAAGAGGAAGTCAAACTTTCCCTCTTTACAAACAATATGATCTTATCTCTTTTTTAATGATACTACCAAAACAACTCCCAGAATTGGTAGATAAATTGAGTAAGGCTACAGGATACAAAATCAATGTACAAAATAAGTAGCATTTCCATATATCAGTAATGAAATAGCTGAAGAAGAAATCAAGAAAGCAATTCAACAAAAGCTACAAAAAAATTAAATATCTAGAATTCAAGCAATTCTCCAGCCTCAACCTCCTGATTAGCTTGGATTACAGGGACCCACCACCACGCCCAGCTAATTTTTTTGTATTTTTTAGTAGAAATGGGGTTTCACCATATTGGCCAAGCTGGTCTGGAATTCCTGATATCAGGTGATTCTCCAAGCTTCAGCCCCCCAAGTGCTGGGATTACAGGCATCAGCCACCACATCCAGCCTTGTATCTTATCTCTTACATTCACCCTCTCCAGAGGCTAGGTTTAGCAATGTATTTGTTCAACAGCTACTTTGGTGATGGCAACGGGGTTACATGTGGGTACTGGGTTAGGTAACTAGTGTACACCCATAGTTTCTGAATCTAATATAAAAATCCAGGGCTTAAGGGAATAGAGCTTCACTTCTAGCACCCAGTCTTACTGTCATGGCTTTATAACTTTTTAAGGCAAAGAAACCACAGCTGGCACACCTACCTACCGACAAGTGACAATTCCCCACTCAGATCATTTTTGAATTAAATTTAACCAAGGAGGATTAAAATCTCTACAAAACAAATGAAAATACTGATGAAAGAAATTGAAGAGGACACAAACAAGAGGAAAGACATATCATGCTAATGGGTCAGATGAATTAATATTGTCAAAATGACCAAACTGCCCAAAGCAATCTAGATTCAATGCGATCTCTATTACTACCAATATCATTTTTCACAGAAAAAGAAAAAACAATTCTAAAATTGACATGGAACCAAAAAAGAGCCTGAATACCCAAAGCAATTCTGAGGAAAAGAACCAAGCTGGATGCATCAGACCACCTGATTTCAAAACATATTATAAGGATATATTACCCAAAACAGCATGGTATTGGATTAATATAGACACACAGACCAATGAAACAACATACAGAACCCAGAAGTAAATCCACAAATTCACAGCTGACTGATCTTCAACAAAGCTACTAAGAATATATATTGAGAACAGGATAGAATAGCACATCTTCAATAAATCGTGCCAGAAAAACGAGATAACCATGTGTATAAGAATGAAACTGAACACACCTCTCAACATGTAAAAAATAAAGATGGATTAAAGACTTAATCATAACACATGGAATTATAAAAATACTAGGAGAAACCTCTCCAAGACATTGGTCTAGGCAAAGATATTATGCCTAAGAACTCAAAAGCACAGGCAACAAAAATAAAAACAGACAAATGGAACTATATTAAACAAAAACTTTCTGTGAATCAAAAGAAAAAACAGGTTGAAGATACAACCTTTTGAATGAGTTAAAATATTTGCAGATTACTCAGTCAACAGGGGACTAGTAACTAGAATCTACAAGAAACTCTCAAAGAACTCAACAGTAAAAAAGAAAAAAATCACATTTTAACATATGCAAAAAAATAAAAGTGGACATTTCTCAACAGAAGATATACACATGGCCAATAGGTATATTTAAAATGCTCAGCATCATTAATCATCAGGAAAATGCAAATCAAAACCATTATGAGATATCCTAGTTAGAATGGCTATTATTAAAGGAACAGAAAATAACAGATGCTAGTGAGGATGCAACAGAGTATATAAGAGAACTCTCATACACTGTTGGTGAAAATGTAAATTAGTCTAACAACTAAGAAAAACAGTATGGAGATTTCTCAAAAAAAAAAAAAAACAAACAGAACTACCCTACAATCCAGCAATCCCAATACTGGGTATCAAACCAAAGAAAAACAAATCAGTATATCAAAGAGATAGGTAGCTGCACTTGAACATTTGTTGCACCGCTATTGATAATAGCAAATATACAGCAACAACCTAAGTATCCACAAACAAACCAATGCATTAAGAAAACGTGGTGGGAACGTCGACCAAGATGGCCAAATCAAAACAGCTCCAGTGCACAGCTCCCAGTGAGAGAGATGCAGAAAATAAGTAATCTCCGCATCTCCAAATGAGGTACAAGATTTATTTCAATCAGACTGGTTAGACAGTGGGCATAGTGCAGAGGGCTAACCAAGGCAGGGTGGGGCGCTTCTCCACCCAGGAAAGGCATCTGACCAGAGGATCAGGGGCTTCTGCCACCCACCGGCACAGTGGTCCAGATATTGCACTCCTCCCAAAGCCTTTGGAACCCACAGACCAGGAGATCTTCATCGGGCTGAAAAGCACCCGAGTTACCTGCATAGGGCTGAATAGCAGCCCTGGTAAGTACCAGGGATTGTCAGAACAGATCTAGGCAGAGGCACTGGCTGGCCAGGGGAGCATACATGACAGAGCTACCAGCCCCCTAAAGAGAGGGGGTGCTAAAAGCAGGGAGACAGGCCATAGGCTAAGCAGGTCCCACTCCCTTCCCCCACAAAGTCCAGCAGGCTGAAGCCCTCTCGCTTGAGGGTTTTGCAGCAAGTACATCAATTTGAGCTCCACCCAGAAAGATCAAGCTTGGTGTGGGGAAGGGCATCCACCAATACAGAGGTGGATCCAATCTCCCGGTATAAACAAAAGACATAGGAAGCCTAAACAGCAGCCAGATTGTATCTGTGGCAGCCCAGGAGCACCTCTACAGGCAGACAAGAGACAGACTACATCATCAAGCAGCTTCCTGAGATCAAAGCTAGATAAATACAAAGAGATGGGAAGAAACCAGCACAAAAAGGATGAAACCATCAAAGACCAGAATGCCTCTCCTCCTCCAAGGGATCACAATTCCTCACCTGCAAGGGAAAAAAACATAATGGAGAATGAGTTTGACAAATTCACAGCAGCACATTTCAGAAGGTGGGTAATAACAAACTTCTCTGAGCTAAAGAAACATGTTCTAACGCACTGCAAAAAAACTAAAAACCTTGAAGAAACGTTAGACGAAATGCTAACTAGAATAACCACATTAGAGAAGACCATAAACGACCTGATGAAGCTGAAAAACACAGCATAAGAACTTTGTGAAGCCTACACAAGGTTCAATAGCCAAACTTATCAATCAGAAGAAAGGATATCAGAGATTGAAGATCAACTCAATGAAATAAAACGAGAAGGCAAGACTAGAGAAAAAAGAGTAAAAAGAAATGAAAAAAGCCACCAAGAAATAGGGGATTATGTGAAAAGGCCTAATCTATGCTTGATCGGTGTACCTGAACGTGATGGGGAGAATAAATCCAAGCTGGAAAACACTCTCCAGGACATTATCCAGGAGAATGTCCCAACCTAACAAAGCAGGCCAACATTCAAATCCAGGAAATACAGAGAACACCACACAAAGATATTCCTGAAGAAGAGCAAACCCAAGGCACATAATTGTCAGATTTGCCAGGGTTGAAGTGAAGGAAACAATGCTAAGGGCAGCCAGAAAGAAAGGCCGGGTCACCCACAAAGGGAAACCCATCAGACTCACAGCAGATCTCTCGGCATAAACCCTACAAGCCAGACAGAGTGAGGGCCAATATTCAACATCCTTAAAGAAAAGAACATTCAACCCAGAATCTCATATTCAGCCAAACAAAGCTTCATAAGTGAAGGAGAAATAAAATGCTTTACAGATAAGCAACTACTGAGAGACTTCATCACCACCAGACCTGCCTAACAAGAGCTGCTAAAGGAAGCACTAAACATGAAAAGGAACAACCAGTACCAGCCAGTATGAAAACATACCAAATGGTAAAGACCAAGAACGCAATGAAGAAGCCGTGTCAACTAATGGGCGAAAAACCAGCCAGTAAAAAAATGGCAGGATCAAATTCATACATAACAATATTAACATTAAATGTAAATGGGCTAAATGCCCCAATCAAAAGACACAGACTGGCAAACTGGATAAAAACTCAAGACCCATCAGCGTGCTGTATTCAGGAGATCCATCTCACAAGCAAAGAAACAAATACACTCAAATAAAGGGATGGAAGAAGATTTACCAAGCAAATGGAGAACAAAAAAAAGCAGGGGTTGCAGTCTTAGTCTCTGATAAAACAGGCTTCAAACCAACAAATATCAAAAGAGACAAAGAAGGATATTACATAATGGTAAAAGAATCAATCCAACAAGAAAAGCTAACTCTCCTACATATATATGCACCCAATACAAGAGGACCCAGACACATAAAGCAAGTTCTTAATGACCTACAAAGAGACTGAGACTCCCACACAATAATAGTGGGAGACTTTAACACTCCACAGTCAATATTAGACAGATCAACAACACACACACAAAAAAAAATCAACAAGGACACTCAGGACTTGAATGCGGATTTGGGCCAAGCAGACCTCATAGACATCTATAGAACTCTACACCCCAAATCCACAGAATATACATTCTTCTCAGCAGCACATTGCACTTACCCTAAAATTGACCACATAATTGGAAGTAAATCACTCCTCACCAAATGTAAAAGAATAAGGACCTAGAAATAGAAATTCCATTTGACCCAGCAATCCCATTACTTGGTATATACCCAAAGGATTATAAATCATTCTGCTATAAGGACACATGCACACGAATGTTCACTGCAGCACTGTTTACTATATCAAAGACTTGGAACCAACCCAAACGCCCATCAATGATAGACTGGACAGGGAAAATGCGGCACATATACACCATGGAATACTATGCAGCCATCAAAAATGATGAGTTCATGTCCTTTGTAGGGACGTGGATGAACCTGGAAACCATCATTCTCGGCAAACTGACACAAGAACACAAAATCAAACACCGCATGTTCTCACTCATAGGTGGGTGTTGAACAATGAGAACACATGGACACAGGGAGGGGAGCATCACACACTGGGGTCTATTGGAGGGAAACAAGGGAGGGACAGCAGGGCATGGGGAGTTGGGAAGAGATAGCATAAGGAGAAATGCCAGATATAGGTGAAGGGGAGGAAGGCAGCAAATCACACTGCCATGTGTGTACCTATGCAATAATCTTGCATGTTCTTAACATGTACCCCCAAACCTAAAATGCAATAAAAAGAATGGAAATCATAACAAACAGTCTCTCAGACCACAGTGCAATCAAACTAGAACTCAGGATTAAGAAACTCAACCAAAACTGCACAACTACATGAAAACTAAACAACTTGCCCCTGAATGTTAATGAAACAAACAATGAAATGAAGGCAGAAATAAAGATGTGCTTTGAAACCAGTAAGAACGAAGACAAAATGTACCAGAATCTCAGGGACAAATTGAATGCAGTGTCTAGGGAGAAATTTACAGCAATAAATGCCCACATGAGCAGTGAGGAAAGATCTAAAATCAACACCCTATCATCAAAATTGAAAGAGCCAGAGGAGCAAGAGCAAAAACACTCAAAAGCTAGCAGAAGGCAAGAAATAACTAAGATCAGAGTGGAACTGAAGGAGACAGAGACACAAAAAACCCTTCAAAAAATCAATAAAACCAAAAGCTAGTTTTTTGGAAAAAATCAACAAAATAGATAGTCTGCTAGCCAGATTAATAAAAAACAAAAGAGAGAAGAATTGAATAGATGTAATAAAAAATGATAAAGGGGATATCACCACTGAAGCTACAGAAAAAACAACCACCATCAGAGATTACCACAAACAACTCTATGCACATAAAAGAGCAAATCTGGAAGAAATGGATAAATTCCTGGAGACTTAACACCCTCCCAAGACTAAACCAGGAAGAGGCTGAATAGCTGAATACACTAATAACAAGATCTCAACTTGAGGCAGCAATTAATAGCCGACCAACCAAAAAAAGTCCAGGACCAGATTGGTTCACAGCTGAATTCTACCAGACATACAAACAGGAGCTGGTACCATTTCTGCTGAAACTATTTCAAACAATACAAAAAGAAGGAATCCTCCCTAACTCATTTTGTAAGAACATCATCATCCTTATACCAAAACCTCACAGAGACTCAACTAAAAAAGAAAACTGCAGGCCAATATCCATGATAAACATCAATGCAGAAATCTTCAACAAAATACTGGCAAATTTAATGCAACAACACATCAAAAAGCTTATCCATCACGATCAAGTAGGCTTTATCCCAGGGATGCAATACTGGTTCAACATACACAAATCTATAAATGTAATCCATCACATAAACAGAACCAAAGACAAAAACCACATGATTATCTCAATAGATGCAGAGCGGCCTTTGACAAACTTCAACAGCCCTTTTGCTAAAAACTCTCAATAAACTAGGTATTGATATAACGTATCTCAAAATAATAAAAGCTATTTACGACAAATCCACAGCCAATATCAAAATAAATGGGCAAAAACTGGAAGCATTCCCTCTGAAAACTGGCACTACACAAGGATGCCTTCTCACCATTCCTATTCAATATAGTATTGGAAGTTCTAGCCAGAATAATAAAGCAAGAAAAAGAAATAAAAGATATTCAGTTAGGAAAAGAGGAAGTCAAACTGTCTCTATTTGCAGACGACATGACTGCATATTTAGAAGACCCCATCGTCTCAGCCCAAAACCTCCTTAAGCTGGTGAGCAACTTCAGCAAAGTCTCTGGATACAAAATCAATGTGCAGAAATCACAAGCATTCCTACAGAACAATAACAGACAAACAGAGAGCCAAATCATGAGCAAATTCCCATTCACAATTGCTACAAAGAGAATAAAATACCTAGGAATACAACTAACAAAGGATGTAAAGGACCTTTTCAAAGTGAACTACAAACCACTGCTCAAGGAAATAAGAGAGGACACAAACAGATGGAGAAACATTCCATGCTCATGGTTAGGAAGATTCAATATCGTGAAAATGGCCATACTGCCCAAAGTTATTTATGGATTCAACGCTATCACCATTAAGCTACCATTGACCTTCTTCACGGAACTGGGGAAAAAAACACTTTAAAACTTTATGAAACCAAAAAAGAGCCCACATAGCCAAGGCAATCCTAAGCAAAAAGAACAAAGCTGGAGGCATCACACTGCCTAACTTCAAACTATATTACAAGGCTATAGTAATCAAAACAGCATGGTACTGGTACCAAAACAGAGATATAGACCAATGGAACAGAACAGAGGCCTCAGAAGAAATGTCACACATCTACAACCATCTGATCTTTGACAAACCTGACAAAAACAAGCAATGAGGAAAGGATTCCCTGTTTAATAAATGGTGTTGGGAAAACTGCTAGCCGTCTGTAGAAAGCTGAAACTGGACCACTTCCTTCTACCCTACACTAAAATTAACTCCAGATGGATTGAAGATCTAAACATAAAACCTAATACCATAAAAACCCTAGAAGAAAAGCTAGGCAAAACCATTCAGGACATAGGCATAGGCAAGGACTTCATGACTAAAACACCAAAAGCCATAGCAACAAAAGCCAAGATAGGCAAATGGGATCTAATTAAACTTAGGAGTTTCTGTACAGTAAAAGAAACAATCATAAGAGTGAACCGGCAACCAACAGAATGGGAAAAATGTTTTGCAATCTACCCATATGACAAAAGGCTAATATCCAGAATCTACAAAGAAATAAAGCAGATCTACAAGAGAAAAACAAACCCATTCAAAAGTGAGCAAAAGATATGAGCAGACACTTTTCAAAAGACATTTATGAAGCCAACAAACATATGAAAAAATGTTCATCATCACTGGTCATCAGAGAAATGCAAATCAAAACCATATTGAGATCCCATCTCATGCCAGTTAGAATGGTGTTTGTTAAAAAATCAGGAGACAACAGATGCTGGAGAGGAGGTGGAGAAAAAGGAACACTTTTACACTGGTGGTGGGAATGTAAATTAGTTCAACCATTGTGGACAACAGTGCGGCGATTCCTCAAGGATCTAGAAATAGAAATTCCATTTGACCCAGCAATCCCATTACTGGGTATATACCCAAAAGATTATAAATTGTTCTATTATAAAGACACATGCACACGTATGTTCACTGCGGCACTGCTTACAATAGCAAAGACCTGGAACCAACCCAAATGCCCATCAGTGATAGACTCAACAAAGAAAATGTGGCACATATACACCATGGAATACTATGCAGTCATATAAAACAATGAGTTTGTGTCCTTTGTAGGGACATGGATGAATCTGGAAACCATCATTCTCAGCAAACTGACACAAGAACAGAAAACCAAATGCCGTATGTTCTCGCTCATAGGCAGGTATTGAACAATGAGAACACATGAGCACAGGGAGAGGAACATCACATAATGGGCTCTGTTGTGGGGGGCTAAGGGAGAGCCAGCAGTGGGGTAGGGAAGTTAGGGCAAGATAACCCAGGGAGAAATGCCAGATATAGGTGACAGGGGGATTTAGGCAACCAACCACCTTGCCATGTATGTACCTATGCAACAATCCTGCATGATCTGCACATTACCCCACAACCTAAAGTACAATTTAAAAAAAAAAAAAGAAAGAAAATGTGGTATATATATTAATGGAATACTATTTAGACATAAAAAAGAATGACATCATACCACATGAAGCAGCATGGATGAAACTGAAGGTCATTATGTTAAATAATTCAGGCAGAGAAAGACAAATACTGTATATTTTTACTCACATCTGTAAGCTAAAAAACCTAATCTTACGGTGATTAGGAATACAATGATAGATACCATATACTGGGAAGGGAAAGTGGGACAGTAGGGATATACAAAGGTTATTGGTACTAATATGCTGTTAGATGGAAGAAATAAGTTCTAGTGTTTGATAGCACACTCGGGTTTCTATACTTAGGAACAATATCATGTACACTTCAAAGCAACTGAAAGAGAAGACTAGAAATGATACCAACACATATAATTGATAAAAACTCAGGGTCATGGAGACCCCAAATATCCTGACTTCATTATTACAAATCATATGCATGCAACAAACACTCACATATAATCCATAAATTGGTAGATTATTATACATCAATTAAAGAGGGGAAATAGGAACAAAATACCCACACAAAAGTAATTCTGGAACTAAAAATTACAAGTGAAATAAAATATTCACTAGATTGTTCAGCATCAGATTTCAGCACAAAAAGTAATTAGATAACTAGAAGATAGAACAATTAAAATTATTGAGTCTGAAGAGGATAAATAAAGGAAAAAGAAAAAAGTGACCAGTGGGATACCACCAAGCCGACCAACATACACATTACGAGAATCCCAAGAAGAGAAGGGATCAAGAAAATGGTAGAAATACTATTTGAATAAATGATGGCTCAAAACTTCCAAAATGTGATGAAAAACATAAATCTACAAATCCAAAACCTCAATAAACTCCAAGTAAGATCAACCCAAATAGACTCATGTTGAGTTACATTATAATCACATTATAATCAAACTCATGAAATTCAGCCTAAAAAAGAGACAATCTTCAAAGCAGCAGGAAAGAAGTAACTCATCACATATATGGTCTCCTTAATGAGAGTAATAGCTGATTTCTTGCCAGAAACCATGGAGTACAGAGGCAGTGAGATAACATATTTAATGTACTAAAGAAAAAAAAATATTAACCTTGAATTTTATATCCAGCAAAATCTATACTTAAAAATTAGGGAGAAATTAAGATACTTACAAATAAAAACTGAGAGAAGTCATTACCACTTCACCTGTATTATAAGAAATGCTAAATGGAACCCTTCAAATTGAAATGAAAGGATGAAGGCAGTACCTCAAATCCATATGAAGAAATAAAGACTTCTAGTAAAGATAAATAGGTGAGCAAATATAAAAGCCAGTATTATTATGTATTTGGCTTCTAATTGTCTTTTTTATTTCCTACATGATTTCAAAATCAAATACATAAAAAACAATATAAACTACATAAAAACTATACAAACAATGTATAAATTATTTATACCTTGAGTACACATGTGTAAGATATAATTTGTGTCAACAATAACATAAAGTGGATGGACAAAGCTGTAGAGAAGGGCTTTGTATTTATTAAAAGCACTTTGTATCAATTCAAATTTTATAGCTATAAATTTGGAAAGGTATGTGTAATCAACATGGTAAGCACAGAGAAATTATCAGTAGCACATATACTAAACAAATAAAATCAAAATGTGTCACTAGAAAAAATCAACTAAGGAAAGCAATAATGGAGGAAATGAGGGACATAAAAAGGTATAATAAGAAAAATGGCAGAAGTTAGTTCTTTCTCATTAATAATTTCTCTAAATATATATGAATTAAATTCTCCAATCAGAAAAAAAAAAAAAGATTGGCATAAGGGGCAAAGAAAACATTCTACGACTATATATTGTCTACAAAATCTCACTTTAAATCCAAAGATACACGCAGATTGACAGGAATGTGATGGAAAAAGATATTCCATGCAAACAGTAACCAAAAGAGAGCTAGGGTAGACATAATCATATCAGAAAGAAGAAACTTTAAGACAGAAATGGTTACAAGAGACAAGAAACCTGATAATCAGCTCATCCCAAAGATATAACAATAAACATGTATGCACCAAAACACAGAGCCCCAAAATATAAAAAGCAAACAATTAAAGAATTGATGGAGAAATAGAAATTGTTGCAATAATAGCTGGAAATTCAATATTCCACATGAAATAATTGAAAAAGTCTCTACATGGAAGGTTACTACGTATAAATGACACTATATACTATCTACACCTAAAAGCGTATATGAAATACTCTATCTCAAAACAGAAGAATAAAAATGCTACTCAAGTATATATGAAACATTCACTGGGACAGACCATAACTTAAGCCATAAAACAACTGATAAAAAAATTTTAAAACAGTAACATAACACAAAGGATCTTCTCTAAATACAATGGAATGAAGCTAGAAATCCATCGCAGAAGAAATTTCCACAAGTATGTGGAAATTTAAAAACACACTCAAAGAACCAATGGAACAAAGAAGAAATCACAAGGGAATTAGAAAATATTTAGAGATGAATATTAAAAAAATACAACATACCAAATACAACATACTATGCCATGTAGCAAATGCAGTTACTCAGAAGGAAATTTATAGCCATAAGTGCCTACGTTTTTAAAAAGTTGTATCTCATTAATATCCTAAGTTTGTACCTTGAGAACCCAGAAACAGAATAGCAAACTAAACTCAAAGATAGAAGAAAATAAATAATAAATATGAGAGTGGAAATTTGAAAAGGAGAAGGGATAGAAAAACAACTGACAATCATTAAAGCAAAAGGTTATTTTCTGAAAAGAATGTCCAAATTAGCAAACCTTAGCTAGACTACTAAAGGGAAAAAAAAAAAAGGATACAAATAACTAAAATCTGAAATGACATGAGAATACTACTATTAACTATAAAGAAATAAAAAGGATTATTAGATAACGAAAACAATTATTAGACACATTACAATGAATCCATCTGATCCTGGGCTTTTCTTTGTTTAGAGACTTTTTGTTACTGACTCAATCTTGCTACTCATTACTGGTCTGTTCAGGTTTGCATGATGTAAAAACACTTAATCAATTATTAGATAGAGTAAGTATTAGTAAGAAAGCTGCCATTTTATCACTTTTTCTCTCCATATATAACAGCATTTTTGTCCTTCGTTTCCTCTATTATTGCTTTTTTTAGTTGATTTTTCTTTTTATGTTTATTTTTTTATTTTTATTTTTTAGACAGAGTCTCACTCTGTCACCCAGGCTACAGTGCAGTGGCACAATCTAGGCTCACTGCAACCTCTGCCTCCCAAGTTTAAGCAATTCTCCACCTCAGCCTCCCAAGTAGCTGGGATTATAGGCACATGCCAGCATGCCCTGCTAATTTTTTGTATTTTTAGTAGAGACGGGGTTTCGTCATCTTGGCCATGCTGGTCTTGAACTCCTGACCTTGTGATCCACCCTCCTTGGCCCCCCAAAGTGCTGGGATTACAGGTGTGAGCCACCGCACCCAACCCTCTTAGTTGATTTTTTTTACTGATATCTTTTTATTACATTTGTTTCATATATATACTGTGTTTATATGAATTATTAAATATAATATTTATAAATTATAAATAATTTCCCATCAAAATTAAATAATTTAGATGAAATGGACAAATCGCTAGAAACCTCTGGATTACCTAAACTGACTCAAGAAGAAAAGTCTTAACTAATATAACAAATGAAGAGACTAAATCAGTTATCAAAACCTTCCAACAAAGAAAAATTCAGGAACAGGCTGATTCACTGGTGAATTCTACCCAACATCTGAAGAATTCCAAACCCTATAAAACTGTAATAACAACTAAAAGAGGATATAATACGTCCTAACTCATTCTGTAAGGACAGCATAATCCTGATACCAAAGTAAGAGTAAATTAAAGATATTTCAGTAATGTAAGGTTGGTTTAACACTAAAAACTCAATTAATAGAATATACTACACCAGTATAATGAAAGACAAAGACAAGGCTGGGTGCAGTGGCTCATGCCAGTAATTCCAGCAGTTTGGGAGGTCGAGGCAGGTAAATTGCTTTGACTCAGGAGTTCGAGACCAGCCAAAGTAACATGGCAAAACCCTGTGTTTACAAATAACTAGCAGGGCATGGTGGCTGACACCCGTAGTCCCAGTTGCTTGAAGGGCTGAAGTTGGAGGACTGCTTGAACCTGGGAAGCAAAGGGTACAGTGATCCAAGTCATGCCACCACACTCTAGCCTGAGTGTCAGTGAGACCCTGTCTCAAAAAAAAAAAAAAAAAAGAAAAGAAACAAGGAAAGAAGAGAAAAGCCATATGATCATTTCAACAGATGCAAAAAAAAAAAAAAAAAGTAAAAGAATTTGCCAAAATACAATAGTCCCTTCATAATGATAAACACCTGATGGGAGGAGGTGGAGCAAGATGGCTAAATAGAAGCCACAAGCAATTATCCTTCATGCACAAACACCATGTTGAACAACTATCCACAACACAAAAAGCACCTTCTTAAGATCCAAAACTCAGTTGAGCAATCAGAATACCTGGTTTTAACATCATATTAAAGAAAGAGGCATTGAAGAAGGAAGGACAGTCAATCTCAAGACACCCACACAACCCCTCCCACATACCCCAGCAGTAGCTGCATGGTTCAAAGACAGAAATTATGTTCTTGGGAAAGGTAGACCATAGGAACTGAGGGACTTGGTACTGCAAATCAGTGCTACTCTGTCATAGTAGAAAGCAACATGGGGCAGAACTCAGCTGGCACCATGGAGGGAGCATTTAGATCAGCCCTAGCCAGAAGAAAGTCTCCCAACCCAGCAGTTGGAACACGAGTTCAGGAAAGCCCTGCCACGATGAAATAAAGTGATCTGAGGTCCTAAATAAACTTTAAAGGCAGTCTAAGCCACAAGGACTGCAATTCCCAGGCTGTCTTAGTGGTGTGCTAGACTCAGAGCTGGTGGACGTGAGGTGCATGTGATCCAGTAAAAACACCACCCAGGGCAGCAAAGGGAGTACTTGTATCACCCCTCACCGAAGCCAAGGCAATGCAGCTCACAGCTCCAGGGCAGACTCCTACCTTCTGCTAGAGAAGAGAAGAGAATAAAGAGGACTTAGTCTCACAACTTAGACACCAGCTGAGCCAAGGTACAATAAAGCACGAGGGAGTGCCCTGAAGCACCCATTCCAGGACCTAACTCCTGAACAACATTTCTAATCACAACCTGGACCAGAAAAAACATACTCCTCTGAGGGAAAGAACTGGTCCCAATTGGATTCATCTGCTAACTAAAGAGCCCTTGGGTGATGGACATGTGGAGGGACTTCTCAGCTTAAGGAAAAGAGAGGGAAAAGTGGGAAGGACTTGGTATTGAGGCTTGGCTGCCAGCTCAACCACAGGGGAAGAGAGCATCAGATAGATTACTACTTTTCACAACTCCAGGCCCTGACTCCCAGATGGCTTCTCTATAAATGGCCAGAGCAACCTTGCCATATTGGAAGGACACAGGTCTGTTTGGCTGGATTAACAAACTGCTGATTGTGGAGTCCCTAGTCCCTTGAATAAACACAGGCAATAACCACACAGTGAGATCCATAGGCCTTGGGTGAGAACCAATGCTATAGTAGCTTTAAGTATGACCCAGCTCATTCCCAGTGTTGGTGGTCACAGGGGTGCTTGTGTCACTCATCCCCTAAGTCCAGGCAGCTCATCATAGAGAAAGATTCCATTTGTTTGGGGGAAAGTAAGGGAAGAGAGCAAGAGTCTCTGCCCAGTAATCCAGGAAATTCTCCCAGATCTCACACAAGACCAACCAGGCAGCACTTCTATTAGTCTGCAAGAGGCACAGTGTTACTGGGCTTACAGTGCCCTCTAATGCAGATAAGGCTACAATGACCAAAGACATAGATCACAACACCCAAGTTCCTTCAAATATCAGGAAAGCCTTCCCGAGAAAGATGAGTACAAACAATCCCAGACTGCAAAAAATGCAACAGATACCTAACTCCTCAATGCCTGGATACCAACGAATATCCACAAGCATCAAGGCTATCCAGGAAAACATAACCTCAGCAAATGAACTAAATGAATAACCAAGGGAAAATCATGGAGACACACAAATATGTGATCTTTCAGACAGGTAATTCAAAATAGCTGCTTTGAAGAAGTTCAGTTAAAGTCAAGATAACACAGATAAGGAATTCAGAATTCTATCAAATATATTTAATAAAGAAATTGAAGCTATTAAAAAGAATAAAGCAGGAATTCTGGAAATGAAAAATGTAACTGACATACTTAACAACGCATCAGTTTCTTAAAAGCAGAACTGATCAAGCAGAAGAACTAGTTAGATTGAAGACAGGTTATTTAAAAATACAGAGACAAAAGAAAAAGGAGTAAAAGGAATGAGGCACACACACAAGATTGAGAAAATAAACTGAAATAGGCAAATCTAATTGTTACTTGCCTTAAAGAGGAGATAGAGACAGAAGTCAGGCTAGAAATTTATTCAAAGAGATAATATCTGAAAACACCCCAAACCTAGAGAAAGATATCAATATCCAAGAACAAAAAGGTTATACAACATGAAGTAGATGTAACCCAAAGAAAAACTACCTCAAGTCATTTAATAATCAAAATCCCAATGCCAAAGACAAAGAAAGAATACAAAAAGGCAGCAAAAACAAACAAACACACACACACACACACACACACACACACACACACACACACACACAAATAACATACAATAGACCCTCTGATACATCTGGCAGCAGATTGCACAGTGTAAACTTTACAGGCCAGGAGAGAGTGTCATGACATATTTAAAGTGCTGAAGGGGGACAAAAAAAAAAAAAAAAAAACTTTTAACATAGAATAGCATATGCAGCAAAAATATCCTTCAAAGAAAGACTTTCCCAGACAATCAAAAGCTGAGGGATTTCATCAACACCAAATCTGTCCTACAAGAAAGGCTAAAAAAAAAAATTCTTCAATTGGAAAAAAAATAAAAAATAACATTAATAAGCAATAAGAAGTAATACAAAGGAACACAGCTCACTGGTAATATCAAGTACACAGACAAATACAGAGTAATACAAAACTGTAATTGCAGAGTAAACTACTCATATCTTGAGTAAGAAGACCTAAAGACAAACTATCAAAAATAACCGTGACAACTTTCAAGGCATATACAGTACAATAAAATATAAATAAAAAGAACAAAAAGTTACAAAACAGGATGAAAATTAGAGTTTATCCTAGTTTTCTCTGAGTGTTTGTTAATTTGTTTGTATATGCAATCAGTGTTAAGATGTAATCATTTTAAAATAATGGGTGATAAAATTAATATTGGCAAGCCTCATGTGGTAACTTCAAATCAAGATACATACAATAGATACACAAAAAATAAAGAGGAAGAAATTAAATCATACCACCAGAGAAAATCACCTTTACTAAAAGGAAACCAGAAAGAAGAAAAAATGGAAGAGAAAACCACAAAACAACCAGGAAACAAATAACTAACGGCAGGAGTAAGTCCTTACTTATCAATAAAAATGCTGCAGATAAATGGAACAAATCTCATTAATAATGCTGAAGATAAATGGGACAAACTCTCTACATATATATATTTTTTAAAACAAGGTTCAATGATATGTTGCCTACAATAAATTTCAGGGGACCAGGCATGTTGGTGCATACCTGTAACCCCAGCACTTTGGATGGCAGAGGCAGGAGGGTCACTTCAGCCTAGGAGTTTGAGACCAGCCTGGGCAACACAGCAAAACCTCATCTCTACAAAAAATTAAAAAACAAAAAATTAGCCAGATGTGGTGATATATGCCTGTGGTCCCAGCTACTTGAGAGGCTCAGGTGGGAGGATTGCTTGAGCCTGGGAGATGGAGGCTGAAGTGAGCCATGATCACACCACTGCACTCCAGTCTGGGTGACAGAGCGAGACCATGTGTCAAACCACAAAGACACACACACACACACACACACACACACACACACACACTCTACAAAGATAGCCACAGATCGAAAACAAAAGGGTGAAAAAATATTCCATACAAAATGAAAACCAAAAATGAGCAGGAGTAGCTATACTTCTACCAGAGAAAATAGATTTCAAGACAAAAACTACAAAAAGAAATAAAGAAGCTCACTATATAATGATAAAGGGGTCAATTCAGCAAGAGAATAAAACAAATATAAATATATATGCACCCAACACTGGAGCATCAAGATATATAAAGAAAATCCCTTATTTGAGCTAAAGAGAGAAAGGCCCCAATACAGTAACAGCTGGAGGCTTCAAAACCCCACCTTCAGCATTGGATAGATAATCCAGACTAAAAATCAACAAAGAAACATCAGACTCACCTGCACTATAGACTAAATGTGTCTAATAGATATTTATACCACATTTCATCCAATGGCTACAGAACATACATTCTTCTTCTCAACATGTAGATCATTCTCAAGGATAGGCTGTATGTTTACCACAAAACAAGTGTAGACAATTCAAAAAACCAAAATTATATCAAGCATCTTCTCTGACCACAGTAGAATAAAACTAGAAATAAGTAACAAAAAAAAAATTGGAAATGATGCAACACATGGAAATTAAACAACATGCTCCTGGATAACCAGTACTGCAATGAAGAAATTAAGAAGGAAACTGAAAAATTCCAAGAAGCAAATGATAATGGAAACACACCATACCAAAACCTATGGGCTACAGTGAAGCAGTACTAAAAGTGAATTTTATGCTATAAGCATCTAAATCAAAAAAGCACCTAACAAATAAACTACCTAACAATGCATCTTAAAGAACTGGAAAAGCAACAGCAAACAAAACTCCAGATCAGAAGAAAATAATAAAAATCCAAGCAGAATAAATGAAACTGAAACATACAATACAAAAGAACAATGAAGAGAAAATTGTTTTTTTGAAAGATAAACTAAATAGACAAAACATTAGCCAAATTAACTCAGAAAAAAAGAGAGAAGGCCCAAATAAGTAAAATCAGAGATGAAAAGGCCGACATTAGAACAGAAACTGCAGAAATTCAAAGGACTATTAATGACTACTATCAGCAACTATATGCTAATAAATTTAAAAATCTAGAATTTTAAAATTCATAGACACATACAACCTACTAAGATAGAACCATGAAGAATCGAAAACCTGAAGAGATGAATAAGAAGTAATGAGATTGAAGCCTTAATAAAAAGTTTTCCAATAAAGAAGTCTCCCAGCTATAGAATTCTACCAAACATTTAAATAAAAACTAACACTAATCCTGCTCAAACTATTTGGAAGAACAGAGAAAGGATACTTTCAAACTCATTAAAGAAGGCCAGTATTACCCTGATACCAAAGCCAGACAAGACACATCAAAAAAAAAAAAAAAGGAAACTACAGGACAATATTCCTGATGAACGCTGAT
The DNA here is from genome assembly GCF_009761245.1 of Sapajus apella. Lineage (NCBI taxonomy): Eukaryota > Metazoa > Chordata > Mammalia > Primates > Cebidae > Sapajus > Sapajus apella. The sequence continues at coordinate 16,432,320 of NW_022436982.1, forward strand.
GCCAAAAATCCTCAATAAAATACTAGCACCAAATCAAAAAGATTGATCATCATGACCAAGTGGAATTTATTCTAGGGATGCAAGGATGGTTTAACAGGCAAATCAATCATTGGGATACATCATGAGATACATCATATCAACAGAATGAAAAACAAAAACTGGCCAGGTGTGGTGGCTCACACCTGTAATCCCAGCACCCTGGAAAGCTGAGGTGGGCGATTACCTGAGGTCAGGAGTTAGAGACCAGCCTGGCCAACATGTCAAACCCTGTCTCTACTAAAAATACAAACATTAGCCTGGCATGGTGACCCATGCCTTTAATTCCAGCTACTTAGGAGGCTGAGGCAGAAGAATCACTTGAACCCAGGAGGCGAAGGCTGCAGCAAGCTGAGATCACACCACTGCACTCCAGCCTGGGTGACAGAGCAAGACTCCATCTCCAAAAAAAAAAAAAGAAAAGAAAGAAAGAAAGAAAAACAAAAAGTAGATGATCATTTCAATTGATGGTGAAAAAGCATTTGATAAAATTCAACACTATGTCATGATAAAAACTCTCAAAAAAAACTGGATATAGAGGGAACATAACTCAAAACAATAAAAGCCATAAATGAGTGACAGCTAGTATCATACTGAATGTGGAAAAGCTGAAAGCTTTATGCTAAAATTTGAAACATGACAAGAATACCCACTTTCACCACTGTTACTCAGCACAGTACTGGAAGCCCTAGAGCAATCAGACAGGAGAAAGAAATAAAGGTCATCCAAGCTGGAAAGAAAATAGTCAAATCATCCTTGTTTGCAGATGATATAATCTTATATTTAGAAAAACCTAAGGACTCCACCAAAAACCTATTAGAATGAATAAACAAATTCAGTTGCAGGATACAAAATCAACATACAAAAATCAGTAGCACTGCTATAAGCAAACAATCTGAAAAAAAATTAAGAAAGTAATCCCACTTATGATAGCTACAAATAAAATTATATACCTTGGAATTAACTTAACCAAAGTAGTTAAAGATATCTACAATGAAAACTATAAAACATTGATGAGAGAAACTGAAGAGGATACAAAAAAAATTTTGAAAAATAATACCTTGCTCAGGCAAGATAACTGAATAGGAACAGCTCCAGTCTATAGAAGGCAGGTGATTTCTGCATATCCAACTAAAGGACTTGGTTCATCTCACTGGGACTGGTTGGATGGTGGGTACAGCACACAGAGGGCGAGCTGAAGCAGGGTGGGGCATCACCTCACCTGAGAAAAGCAAGGGGTAGGGAAAATTCCCTCCCCTAGTCAAGGGAAGCCCTGAGAGACTATATCAGGAAGAATGGTGCATTAGGGCCCAGATACTGCACTGAATTTCACACGGTCTTCTCAACCAGCAGACCAGGGGATTCCCTCAGGTGCCTACACCACCAAGGTCCTGGGTTTCATGCAAAAAACTGGGTGGCCATTTGGGCAGACACCAAGCTAGCAGCAGGAATTATTTTTTATACCCCAGTGGCACCTGGAACACCACCAAGACAGAACCATTCACTCCCCTGGAAAAAAGGCTGAAGCCAGAGAGCCGAGGGGTCTGGCTCACCAGGTCCCACCCCCACGGAGCCCAGCAAGCTAAAATCCACTGGCTTGAAATTCTCTCTGCCAGTACAGCAGTCTGAGGTCAACCTGGTACACTAGAGCTTGATAGTGGGAAGGGTGACCACCATTGCTGAGGGTTAAGTGGGTGGTTTTACCCTCACAGTATAAACAAAGCCACCCAAAAGTTTGAACTCGGCAGAGCCCACCACAGCTCAGCAAGGACACTATGGCCAGACTGCCCCTCTAGATTCCTCCTCTCTGGGCAGGGCATCACTTAAAAAAAGGCAGCAACAACAGACAGAGACTTATAGAAAAAACCCCATCTCCCTGGGACAGAACACCTAGGGGAAGGGATGGCTGTGGGAGCAGCTTCAGCAAAATTAAACGGCACTGCCTGACAGCTCTGAACAGAGCAGTGGATCTCCCAGCATAGTGTTTGAGCTCTGATAAGGGGCAGACTGCCTCCTCAAGTGAGTCCCTGACCCCTGTGTATCCTGACTGGGAGACACCTCCCAGTAGGGGCCTACAGACACCTCATATAGGAGAGCTCTGGCTAACATATGGCAGGTGCTCCTCTGAGAAAAAGCTTCCAGAGGAAGGAACAAGCAGCAATCTTTGCTGTTCTGTAGCTTCCACGAGAGATATCCAGATAAACAGAAGCTGGAGTAAACCTCCAGAAATTCCAGTAGACCTACAGCAGAGGTGCCTGATGGTTAGAAGGAAAACTAACGAACAGAAAACAATAATATCAACATCAACAAAAAGGACAACCACTCAGAGACCCCATCTGAAGGTCACCAACATCAAAGACCAAAGGTAAATAAATCCACAAAGATGGGGAGAAATCAGCACAAAAAAGCTGAAAATTCCAAAAGCCAAAACACGTCTTCTCCAAAGAATCACAACTCCTCGCCAGCAAGAGAACAAAACTGAACAGAGAATGAGATTGATTAACTGCCAGAAGTAAGCTTCAGAAGGTGGGTAATAACAAACACCGCCGAGCTAAAGGAACATGTTCTAACCCAATGCAGTAAAGTGAAGAACCTTGAAAAAAGGTTAAGAGGAATTGCTAACTAGAATAACCAGTTTAGAGAAGAACATAAATGACCTCATGGAGGTGAAAAACAGCATGAGAACTTCATGAAGTATACACAAGTATCAATAGCCAAATCATTCAAGCAGAAAAAGAATATCAGAAACTGAAGATCAACTCAATGAAATAAAGCGAGAACACAATATTAGAGAAAAAAGAGTGAAAAGAAATGAACAAAGCCTCCAAGAAACATGAGACTATGTCAAAAGACCAAATCTGTATTTGACTAGTGTACCTGAAAGTGACTGGGAGAATGAAACCAAGTTGGAAAACACTCTTAAGGATATTATTAAGGAGAACGTCTGCAATCTAGCAAGGCAGGCCAACATTCAAATTCAGAAATACAGAGAACACCACAAAGATACTCCTCGAGAAAAGCAAACCCAAGACACATAATTGTCAGATTCACCAAGGTTGAAATGAAGGAAAAAATGTTAAGGGCAGCCTGAGAGAGAGGTCAGGTTATTGATAAAGGTAAGCCCATCAGAGCAACAGCAGATCCCTAGACAGAAACCCTATAAGCCAGAAGAGAGTGGGGGTCAATATTCAACATTCTTAAAGAAAAGAATTCTCAACCCGGAATTTCATATCCAACCAAGCTAAGCAAAAGAGAAATAAAATCCTTTACAGACAAGCAAATGCTGAGACATTTCTGTCACCACCAGGCCTGACTTAAAAGAGCTCCTGAGAGAAGCACTAAACATAAAAAGAAACAATCAGTATCAGCCACTGCAAAAACATACCAAATTGTAAAGACCTCACTGCTAGGAAGAAACTGCATCAACTAACAGACAATATAACCAGCTAGCATCATAATGACAGGATCAAATTCACACATAATATTAATCTTAAATGTAAACAGGATAAATGCCCCAATTAAAAGACAAAGACTGGCAAACTGGATAAAGAGTCAAAACCCATCAGTGTGCTATATTCAGGAGACTCTTTTCAGGTAAGACACTCAAAATAAAGGGATGGAGGAATATTAAAGAAGCAAATGGAAAGCAAAAAAAAAAAAGCAGGAGTTGCAATCCTAGGCTCTGATAAAACAGACTTTAAACCAACAAAGATCAAAAGAGACAAAGAAGGACATTACATAATGGTAAAGAAATCAATGTAACAAGAAGAGCTAACTCTCCTAAATATATATGTACCCAATATAGGAGCACCCCGATTCATAAAGCAAGTTCTTAGAGACTTCTTAGAGTCCTATAAAGTGACTTAGACTCCCACAGAATAATAGTGGGAGACTTTATCACCTCACTGTCAATATTAGACAGATCAACAAGAAAGGATATTGAAAAGGATATCTAGGATTTGAACTCACCGCTGGACCAAGCAAACCTAACACACATCTACAGAACTCTCTACCCTATATCAACAGAATATATATTCTTCTCAGCACCACATCGCATGTATTCTAAAATTGACCACATAATTGGAAGTAAAACACTCCTCAGCAAATGCAAAAGAATGGAAATCATAATAAACAGTGTCTCAGACAACAGTGAAATCCAATTAGAACTCAGGATTAAGAAACTCACTCAAAAAACTGCACAACTACATAGAAACAGAACGATCTGCTCCTGAATGACTACTGGGTAAATAACAAAATTAAAGCAGAAATAAATAAGTTCTTTGAAACCAATGAGAACAAAGAGACAATGTACCAAAATATCTGAAACACATTTAAAGCAGTGTGTAGACGGAAATTTATAGCACTAAATGTCCGTAAGAGAAAGCAGGAAAGATCTAAAATTGACACTTTAACATCACCATTAAAAGAACTAGAGATGCAAGAGCAAATAAATTCAAAAGCTAGCAGAAGACAATAAATAACTAAGATCAGAGCAGAGCCTAAGGAGATAGAGAAATGAAAAACCCTTTAAAAAAAATCAATGAATACAGGAGCTGATTTTTTCAAAAGATCAACATATAAGACAGACCATTAGCCGGACTAATAAAAAAGAGAGAGGAATTAAATAAACACAATAAAAAATGATAAAGGGGTATCACCACGAATCCCACAGAAATATAAACTACCATCAGAGAATACTATAAACTCCTCTATACAAATAAACTAGAAAATCTAGAAGAAATGGATAAATTCCTTGACACATACACCCTTCCAAGACTAAACTAGGAAGAACTCAAATCCCTGAAGGACCAATAACAAGTTCTGAAATTGAGCCAGTAATTAAAGCCTACCAACCAAAAAAAAAGGCCAGGTCCAGACCAATTCACAGCCAAATTGTACCAGCGGTAAAAAAAGCAGCTGGTATTATTTCTTCTGAAAGTATTCCAGACAATAGAAAAAGAAGGAATCCTCCCAAACTCATTTTATGAGGCCAGCATCATCCTGATACCAAAGCCTGGCAGAAACACAAAAAAAGAAAATTTCAGGCCAATATCCCTGATGAACATCAATGCAAAAATCCTCAATAAAATACTAGCAAACTAAATCCAGCAGCACATCAAAAAACTCATCCACCACAATCAAGGCAGCTTCATCCCTGGGATGCAAGGCTGGTTCAACATATGCAAATCAATAAACAATCTATCACATAAACAAAACCAGTGACAAAACTCACATGATTATCTCAATAGATGCAGAAAAGGCCTTCGAAAAAATTCAACAGCACTTCATGCTAAAAAAAATCTCAATAAACTAGGTACTGATGGAACATATCTCAAAATAGTAAGAACTATTTATGACAAACACATACCCAATATCATACTGAAAGGCAAAAACTGGAAGTATTTCCTTTGAAAAACAGTACAAGACAAGGATGCCCTCTCTCACCACTCCTATTCAACATAGTACTGGAAGTTATTGTCAGGGCAATCAGGCAAGAGAAAGAAATAAAGGGTATTCAAATCAGAAGAGAGGAAGTCAAACTGTCACTGTTTGCAGCTGACATTATTGGATATTTAGAAGGCCCCACCATTTCAGCCCACAGTCTCCTTAAACCAATAAGCAACTTCAGCAAAGTCTCAGGATATAGAATCAATGTGCAAAAATCACAAGCATTTCTATACACCAATAATAGAGAAATAGAGAGTCAAATCATGAGTGAACTCCCATTCACAATTGCTACAAAGAGAATAAAACACCTAAGAATACAACTTACAAGAGATGTAAAGGACCTCTTCAAGGAGAACTACTGTTCATTGAAATAAAAGAGGACACAAACAAATGGAAAAACATTCCATGCTCATGGTTAGGAAGAATCAATATTGTGAAAATGGCCATACTGTCCAAAGTAATTTGTATATTCAATGTTATCCCCGTCAAGCTACCACTGACTTTCTTCACAGAATTGGAAAAAAACTACTTTAAATTTCATATGGAACCAAAAGAGCCTGCATAGCCAATATAATCCTAAGCAAAAAGAAAAATCCTGGAGGCATCATGCTACCTGACTTCTAACTATACTACAAGGCTACAGTAACCAAAACAGCATGGTACTGGAACCAAAACAGATATATAGATCAATGGAACAGAACAGAGGCCTCAGAAATAATGCCACACACCTACAATCTTCTGACCTTTGACAAACCTGACAAAAATAATCAATAGGGAAAGCATTCCCTATTTAATAAACAGTGTTGGGAAAACTGGCTAGCCATATGCAGAAAGTTGAAACTGGATCCCTTCCTTATACCTTATACAAAAATTAACTCAAGATGGATCAAAGATTTAAATGTAAGACCTAAAACCATAAAAACCCTAAAAGAAAACCTAGGCAATACCATTTATGACACAGGCATGGGCAAAGACGTCATGACTAAAACACCAAAACCAATGGCAACAAAAGCTAAAATAGACAAATGGGATCTAATTAAACTAAACATCTTCTGCACAGCAAAAGAAACTATCATCAGAGTGAAAAGGCAACCCACAGAATGGAAGAAAATTTTCACAATCTATCCATCTAACAAGGGCTAATAATACTCAGAATCTACAAAGAACTTAAATTTACAAGAAAAATACAACCCCATCAAAAAGTAGGCAAAGGATATGAACAGACACTTCTCAAAAGAAGACATTCATGCAGCTAACAAACACACGAAAAAAAGCCCATCATCACTGGTCATTAGAAAAATGCAAATCAAAACCACATTGAGACACCATCTCATGCCAGTTAGAATGGCAATCATTACAAAATCAGGAGACAACAGATGCTGGAGAGGATGTGGGGAAATAGGAATGCTTTTACACTGCTGGTGGGAGTGTAAATTAGTTCAACCACTGTGGAAGACAGTGTGATGATTCCTCAAGGATGTAGAACTAGAAACACCATTTGACCCAGCAATCTCATTACTAACGTATACACCCAAAGGATTATAAATCATTTGACTATAAACATATGTGCACATATATGTTTACTGCAGCACTGTTCCCAATAACAAAGACTTGGAAGCAATCCAAGTTCCCATCAATGATAGACTAGATAAAGAAAATGTGGCACATATATACCATGGAATACTATGCAGCCATAAAAAAGGATGAGTTCATGTCCTTTGCAGAGACAGGGATGAAACTGGAAACCATCAATCTCAGCTAACTAATATAAGAACAAAAAACCAAACACCACATGTTCTCACTTATAAATGGAGGTTGAACAATGAGAACACATGGACACAGGGAGGGGAACATCACACACCGGGGCCTGTCTGAGGGTGAGGACTAGGGGAGGGATACCATTAGAAGAAATACCTAATGTATATGACAGGTTGATGGGTGCAGCAAACCACCATGGCACATGTATACCTATGTAACAAACATGCACATTCTGCTCATGTACCCAAGAACTTAAAATATAATTTTAAAAAAGAAAGAAATACCTTGATCATGGATTGAAAGAGTCAATATTGTTAAAATGTCCATACTGCCCAAAGCCATCTATAGATTCTGTGCAATCCCTATCAAAATACTAATGATATTCTTTGCAAAATTCTTTTTAAAAATATGAAAATTATATGGAAGGCCAGGCGCGGTGGCTCACGCTTGTAATCCCAGCACTTTGGGAGGCCGAGGCGGGTGGATCATGAGGTCAAGAGATCGAGACCATCCTGGTCAACGTGGTGAAACCCCGTCCCTACTAAAAATACAAAAATTAGCTGGGCATGGTGGCGCATGCCTGTAGTCCCAGCTACTCGGGAGGCTGAGGCAGGAGAATTGCTTGAACCCAGGAGGCGGAGGTTGCGGTGAGCCGAGATTGCGCCATTGAACTCCAGCCTGGGTAATAAGAGCGAAACTCCGTCTCAAAAAAAAAAAAAAAGAAAGAAAGAAAGAAAATTATATGGAAACACAAAAAACCCAGGGTAGCCAAAGCTATCCTGAGCAAAAAGAACAAAACTGGAGGACTCACATTACCTGACTTCAAATTAGACTACAAAGCTATAATAACCAAAATCACATGGTACTGACATAAAAACAAACACATAGACCAATGGAACAAAACAGAGAACTCAGAACTATAGTCATGTATCTACAATGAACTCACTGTTAACAAAAGTGCCAAGAAAATACATCTGGGAAAAGACAGTCCCTTCAGTTAACGGTGCTGGGAAAACCGGATATACATATACAAAAGAATGAAACTAGACCCCTATCTTTTGCCATGTACAAAAGTCAAATCACGATGGATTAAATACTTAAGTAACAGACATCAAACTATGAAGCTACTAAAAGAAAACACTGCAGAAACTACAGGACATAAGACTGGACAAAGATTTCTTAGGTAATACCGCACATGGACAGGAAACCAAAGCAAAGATGTACACATGGGATCACATCAAGTTAAAAAGCTTCTGCACAGCAAAAAAAGCAATCAACAGAGTGAACAGACAGGGACAATATCTGCAAACTAACCATCTGACAAGAGATTAATAACCAGAATATATAAGGAGCTCAAACAACTCTATATGAAAAAAATCTAATTAGCTGATTTTAAAAGGGACAAAAGATGTGAATACGCGTCTCAAAAGAAGACACACAAATGACAAATAGGTATTTGAAAAGGTACTGAACATCACTAATCATCAGAGAAATGCAAATCAAAATTACTATGAGATATCAGAGAAATGTAAATCAAAATTACTGAGATAGTATCTTATCCCAGTTAAAATGGCTTTTATCCAAAAAACAAGTAACAACAAATGCTGGCAAGGATGTGGAGAAAGTGGAACTTCTGTACACTGTTGAGGGGAATGTGAATTAGTACAACCACTTTTGAGAACAGTTTGAAGATTCCGATAAAAACTAATAATAGAGCTACCATGAGACCTAGGAATACCATTGCTAGGTATAAACCCAAAAGAAAGGAAATTAGTATATCAAAAAGATATCTGCACTCTCGTGTTTATTACAACACTGTTCTCAAGAGCCATGATTTGAAAGCAACCTTAGTGTTCATCAAGAGACAAACGGATAAAGAAAATGTAGTAAACACACATAATGGAGTTCTATTCTTACATAAAAAAAGAATGATATCATGTCATTTGCAACAACATGGATGGAAATGGAGGACATATTAAGTGAAATAAGCTAATCACAGAAAGACAAATTTTGCACGTTCTTACTTATTTGTGCAAGCTCAACATTAAAACAATTGAACTCATGGAGACAGAGAGCAGTACGATGTTTAGCAGAGGCTGGGAAGGGTAGCATAGGCTGCAGGGAGAGTGAGGATGGTTAGCAGGTACAAAAATATAGTTAGACTGAGTAGGATCTAGTATTTGATAGCACAACAGGATTACCACAATGAATAATAAGTTTATTACACATTGTAAAATAACTAAAAGAGTGAGATCACATATACCCCAAATATTCTGACATAATTATGTGCTATAAGCCTGATAAAATATCTCATGTACCTCCATAAATGTATACATTTACTCTGTACCCATAAAATACAAAATAATAATAAATATTTTTTAAAAACATTCACTAAATTAAGACTAGAAGGGAACTTCCTCAATCTAATAAAATAACAACAAAACACCTCAGAGGTAATATCATACTTAACAGTGAAAAAGCAAATCCTTTGCCCCTGAAATAAGGCACAAGATGTAGATATCCACTCTTTTTCTATTTAACACTGTACCAGAGGTTCTAGCAGAAAAATACAAAATGAAATTAAAAGCACTCAGATTAGAAAGGAAGAAATGAAACTATGTCTATTTGCAGATGTCATGATATGATATGTAGAAAGTGTTAAGGAATTTACAAATTAAAAAATCAGAATGAGTTAACCTATTCAGTAAGGTTGCAGTATACAAGATCAGTATACAAAACTCAATTGTGTATCTACACATTATGAATGAATGATATGAAATGAAAATTAAGAAATAGTTCCAATTACAATAGCATCTAAAATAATAAAATATTCAGGAATACATCTACCCAAAGAAGTGAAAATTTATACCGTGAAAGCTACAAAACAATTGAAAAAATTGAAGAAGACCTAAATAAATGGAAAACATCACATGTTCATGGATCAGAAGACTTAATATTATTGAGATGATAACATTCCCCAAACTGATCTACTGATTCAAGGCAATCTCTATTAAACTCTCAGATGGCTTTTTTGGCCAGAAGAGAAAAGATAATTCTAAGATTCATTCGAAAATTTAACAGACCCAGAATAGCTGGTCTAGAAAAAGAATAAATATGGAGGACACATAAACCTCAATTTCAAAACTTGCTACAAAGCTGCAACAATCAAGTGAGTGTGGCATAGGCCGGATAGATGTATAGATCAAATAAACAGAACTGAGGTCCAGAAATAAACTCTTATATTTACAGTCAACTGATATTCAATAATGGTATCAAGACAATTCAGTGGGGAAAAAAGAATTTTCTTCAGCAAATGGTGCTGAAACAACTAAATAACATATAAAAGTATGACGTTGGGCCTGTATCTCACACCATATTCAAAAGTTAACTCGTTAACTCAAAATGTATCGAAGAATTAAATCTAAGACATAAAACTATAAAACTCCCAGAACAAAATAAAGGTGTCAATCTTCATAACCTCGGATTAGCAATGGTTTCTTAGATATGGCATCAAAAGCATGAGCAACACCAAAAAAAGGTAAATAAAATGTTATCAAAATTAAAAACTGGTATTTTTAAGAACACCATCAAGAGAGTAAAAAATAACAAAGAATTTAAGAAAAAATAGTTTCAATGTATATATCTGATAAAGAATGTGGATCTAGTATATACACAAAGGATTTTAATAGACATTTCTCCAAAGATAATAATACATGAAAAGATGCTCGTCATCATTTGCCATCAGAAAAATGCAAATCAGAACCACAATGATTCCAGACCAGCATGGCCAACGTAGCAAAACCCCGTCTCTACTAAAAATACAAAAATTAGCAACATGTGATGGCATGCACCTGTAGTCCCAGCTACTTGGGAGGCTAAGGCAGGAGAATAGCTTGAATCCAGGAGGCAGAGTTTGCAGTGAGCTGAGATCATGCCACTATAACTCCAGCCTGGGTGACAGAGCAAGACTCTGTCTCAAACAAACAAATGAACAAACAAAAAATCATAGTGAGATATCACTTCACATCCATGAGGTGGCTATAACAAAAAAGGTAAACAATTACAAGTGTTAGTGAGAACATGGAAAAAAATCAAAGCCCTTAAACATAGTGTCTGAATGAAAAATGGTGCATCTGCTTTGGAAAATAGTCTGGCAGTTCCTCAAAAGCTTAAAAACAGTTACCATATGACCCAATAACCTCACTCTTAAGTATATAAGCAAGAGAAATTAAAATTTATGTACATGTAGGAAAGAAAAAGTAGTATCTTTTCCTTTACCCATGGCAAGGTTCATGGCTGACATCCTGGTAATAAAAGACAAATTACTAAGAGAAAAATATAACAAATTTATTTAACCAAAGTTTTAAATGACACAGTAGATATCAGAAATCGAGACCCAAAGACCCAGGAAAAACTGTGTATTTTTATGGAAAGTCATGTAAAATTGTGACTGGAGGACAACGGCATATGATCCTGTGGTAAAGTAAACTTATTAGAAAGGACTGTTTGTTCGGATTCTTCTTAGACTCTAGGTACAAGAGGGTCATAAGATCCACTTTCTGGGAAGGTAGCTATGAGAATTCTTTTATGATCATGCTTCATGAGAGAAAGCTGGGAGAGGATCAGTGAACAATCTTGCTGCTTCTGCGGATATTGAGTAAATGACGTGGACCATCACATCCAAAAATAAATTATAATTAGATTAAAGACTTGGGGGTTAGGAAACCTTTATCATATAAAACTTTTAAAGCAAAAACATTTGAGAAGAAAATAATAAAATGATTACCAAAATTCACAAACTTTTGAAAGTCTAGTTTCCTTATTCAAGGTATGTAGAACAAAAGGTATTTATAAGATACAAAGTATTATTATCCAAAATAAATAGTGAATGCCCAAAAAGCAATTAAGAAAAAGACAATAACCCCATGAGAAAAAAAAAGTAACACAACTACAAGTCACAGCAAATCCCAGAGCTGATTATTCAAATAAAATAAATAAGGAAATAAAAATCACCAAATAATTATGTAGCTGTGAATTAACACATCTCCAAATTGTTTAAACCCTGCATAGAAGCAGAAGCTGGCACAAAAATTAAGAAAATGCACCAGAATTCAATTATCTCAATGGCTCAGTTATCCCATGATTGTGCACTAATAGACTTAAGTAATCTACAAAAGGTGTATACACCGAGAAAGATATATCCTTCTCCCCTAACTTAAATATTCTTGCACACATGCATATACACACCCATACATCCATACATATTACCATTGTCCCTCAGTATCCCTGAAGGATTGAATCCGGGACTCTCCACAGACACCAAAATCCATGGATGCTTAAATCTCTGATATAAAACAGCACAGTATTTGTGAATACCCTACAGACATGTTGCAATATACTTTAAATCATCTCTAGATTACTTAAAATACCAAATATAATATAAACAGTTATAATGTATTTTTTACTTGTATCATTTATTATTATATTGTTACTTTTAATTGTGTTTTTCTTTTTCTGAATACTTTGATCCACCCACGCAGAACCTGCAGATACATATGGTCAGCCGCTTATAGTTGGTGAATAGTTGGTGAATAGCTGTGTGTGTGTGTGTGTGTGTGTGTGTGTGTGTGTGTGTGTGTTTTCTTTTTAGGGGCATATGCATGGAGAGACCACATACTTATTAGTACTAAAATCTGTGTCTGGCCTTTTCAACAAAACCTATTATTAAAAAAAAAAAAGAAAGCATATAATTTAATG
>NW_022436982.1:16445418-16529253 GCF_009761245.1 Sapajus apella
TTATTAAAAAAAAAAAAGAAAGCATATAATTTAATGAGAAAAGAAATTAGCAAAAACCTCTAAAGACAAAGAGAATACCACAAAAGTATTATTTTGAAATATACTAATCAAAAAAATGTAAGAAACCACTGCCTCACTTGACTAGCCTTTAAAAAAGGATATAAGATTATAAAGCTTGATTGTAACCTTTCTCTTCCATAAAAAAAAATTTTTCCCATAAATAAGGCCCTTTAAAGTCAAAGAAAGCACCATCATAGAACCACATATTTGTATTGTTTAACTGCTTAGTATTTTTTTACATTTTATATTTTAAAGAATCTAGAAAATAGTCTTAAAAACTATATTGCAATAAATTCTAGCTATATTTGTAAGCTTAGGCATTAAGTGAAAAAGTTAAAACCCATGATTCTAAATATGTTTTTTGAAAACACATTTTATTTCAAAATGCAATAGCCTTTATTTTTTAATGATTACATTTTAGGATAACCATTTGAAGTCAGTTTCCTGCTTTGCAACATCAATTTTTAAAAAGCTATGGGTCTTAAGTGAAAGAATATAAATTAATGCTAGGCCCCACTGGTAGATTTGAATATATAACTTGTTATTTAAAGAAAATAACATGTATTAAGCTTCCTAGAAAAAGTTAGATTCAAAAGAGGAGTGTGGATTCCATTCCATTCCCATTGTATACCTTTATTTTTACATCAGTGCTATATTTTTCTTTTCTCCAATGTGCTTCCTGCTTCCTCAGTTTCTCCAGGTCATTCAGCAGGTCAGCACAGCGGGTGCTTAATTTCTGGTTTTCCTCCTCCAGATTTTTTATAACTAGTCTGTTTTGTTCTTCTTTGTTCTGTACACACTCCTTAGTGTCCTGTAGAACAGTACCACAAGGGCAAATAAACAAAACAAAACCAAAAAAAACAACCAAAAAAATGGTGAGAACTAATCAGCAAATACAAACTGTGCAGTTTTACCCTCACAGCAGCTTCTTCTATATTTGATAGCCAAGGTCACCTGTGTACTTTTATGGGCCTCTTTTCATGCAGGTGGATGGGTCATATTTTTTCACTGGATGACAGCTTTGATGAGTACACATTTGCAAAGAGCCCATTAATTGATCAAGCTGCCTTTGATGCTGTCCCCAGCTATTTTTGAGACCCATACAGACATATCCTCCCAGACCTGGGTTTTATCAATTAATAATGCCAGTCCCATCAGAATCTAATTACAAGAAGCCACATATTCACACTCCTACTTTCTTAGCTCCATTTCCATCATTAACTATTTATCTAAAAGTTATAAAGCTTAGAGTTCTAGCTTTAAAGCAGCCTTATCAGAGTTTTTGCATGTGAGAAAACTGTATGGTACAGCAGGGCCTAAGGCAAGTTTTCCTCCAAACCTGTCACTTCCTGTGCCACAAAGGCTAACAAAGCTTAAAGCAGAACTTCAAAGCAACAGTCCCACAAAACTATGTACAAGTCAACACACCTTAATTTCTTGACTTTTATCTTTAAATTTCTTCTCCAACTCACTGAATTCTTTCCTTAAGAAAGCATTTTCTTCATCTACTGCAGTCTTCCGTTTCACAAGGTCATTTATTTCCTGTTTCAGTAGTGATTCTCTCTGTGGAAAAAAAATTAAATTACTGGTGAGCTATTATTTCTAAGAAAATAAATACTTTATTTTAAAGGTTTTAGATTTTGATTTGCTAATGTTAGGATTAACTGCTTTCATAATAATGTCTATCACCAGAGTTCTCATTTCCTGTGATATGCCCATAATTTTTAACTAAAATGTGCAAATACAGGGCCTATTTATGTTGAAGAACACATAAAAACTGGACACTAAATATTAAGCCACACTCAGAAAGCAAGGTTTCAGAATTCTGGTGTGTAACAGAGAAAAAAAAAGATTTTTTAAAAAACATTCTAATTAAAGAAAATATATTTATAGCTAACATAATTCCTTATTATTTTATCTGAATGTCATTTAGAAGAAACTTTTCTGAAAAACTGATTTTGTGAAAGCATAAATCACTTTAAAAATTTTTTAATGGGAAGTTATTCTGTAGACAGAATATTTAGAATGTTAAGACTGCCATAATTTTTAACTGAACATTCTTTTCACCTGTGAGATGCCTAACTTACACACCTACAAGGTAGATGTACCCATGACTCAATTTTTACCTTCCCTTGTTTCTCCGTATATCTTTTCTCTCAAAAACTGTAGTGCTTCTCTTGGCTGCTAATCTTACCTCTGTCTGAAAGACTATCCAGTCTATAACCCAGCCCTCACCTTCCCAATCACCAGTCTCATATTTTCAGCTATACAAGACCTCTCCCTTTGGATTGTCTACTACCTCAAACTAACTTGTTAAAAATGAAATCCATATCCTGATTTTATCTCTTTCCTAAACTTCTTCAACTTTTATCAATCCATCCATTCTTTCAACTAATATTTATTAAGCACATACTATCCAGCCTGACACAATTATTGGAAGCCTCCAAGTCAGACTCAATAACGCCTTTTGTCTGTCAACCAAGAAAGAGACACATCAAGATGGAAACACATTTTTTAAGTATTACACTCAGTAGACTTTATTCCATCTCTGAGCTATCATTGATGCTGATCCCTAAATATCAATTTATTTTATACTCTCATATTTCCTCTTTATCAAATTGTCTCCAAAGGACTTGGAAATAAACCAAAAATGAGGGGAAGATTCGAGCAGAATGAAAAATGGATTGAGTTTTAGGAATAAAGTGAAAATATATCCAATATTATATTTTATTTATTTCATTTTTTTTAGAGACAGGGTCTCACTCTATTATGTCATACAGTCAGGAGTGCAGGGGAACAATCATGGCTCACTGCAGCCTGGAACTCCTGGGATCCCCCCACCTCTAACTCCTAAGTAGATAGGACCATAGGTATGTGTCACCAACCCAGCTAATTTTTAATTTTCTTCGTAGAGATAAGATCTTACTATGTTGCCTTCTCAAACTCCTGGACCCAAGCAGTCTTCCCAGCTCAGCCCGCTGAGTTAACCCCAATATTCTAGTTTTTAAAGGTATAATACTATTGATTTTATTATACTTAAAAGAAATAAAAGGAGTGGACCCTGTACATACCAACATTCATCGAGGAAACAAAATAGTATCATTATCTTTGATATCTCATGTATATCCCTTTATCCTCTAATACCTCCTATTCCCTCCAACAATAAGCATTATACTGAAACCCTGATTCTTATCTTTGTCTTGCTTTTCTTTATAGTTCAAAGACAGATATATGTCCCTATTTAAAACACTGTATAGTTTTGCTTATTTCTAAATTTAAGTTAAATCATACTACATATATTATACAGCTTGTTATTTTTGCTCAACATATGTTCCCATATTCATAATGATGAATGCAAGTGTAGATCAATTACCTTCATAAATAGTATTAGTCCATCAGAAAAATATGCTATATTTATCCATCTTTTATCGGTGTGTATTTCAGCTGTTTCCCATTTGAGGTAAAGGGGTATACAAACAATGCTGCTATGAACACTCTTAAGCATGATTCCAAGTATTTATGACCAAGAATTTCTCCCAAGCAGTGTTTTTCACACTACAGATTACCATCTAGTCATGGGTCATTAAATAAATTTAGTTACCATAGTCAGAATTTTTTTAATGGAATATAATACAACAGAAAGTATTGAGTTAATAGCCGCACATTCTTAGCAAAGAAACTATGGTTACAGGAATAAACTTATGAAACAGACATGCTTTATAATTATTTTCTAAATTTTTATGTTTAAGATTTTTATTGTATTTAAATATTAGCAAATTCACATTTGATATAAACATTTGCATATGTTTATCTTAATTATATGTAGTAAAAATAACTATTATATGAAATTTTTATTTCATGTGTGTTTACTGGGTCATGAAGTAAAATGTACTTTTTTCAGTGTGAGGAACATATTAATAAAAGTATGAAGAACACTTCTCTGGATTATATCCACTTAGAGGTGAAATTGCTAAATCAACGATTATTTGCACTTCAGGAGTTTTCATTACTCTACCTCCCTACCAACAGTTAACTCTCAGGGTTGGAAATTTTTTTAAATCCAGTAAGTACAAACAGCATCTCAGTTTTAACTTTTATGTCCTGTTTTAATTACTAGGCCATATCTAAATGTGCCTGACATCAATCAAGTAACATAAAAATAGATGCATAAAAATGGCTCATCCACAATTTATAATCAATTTTTCTACTCTCAGCTAAGTCTTATGCCCCTTTAAGATTCAATTTCCACCTCCTCAATAAGTTTCCCTTACTATCCCAGTATTTTGTAATTCTTGCCATTTCTAAATTTTTGTATTATCTATATTGTTCATTTGATACATAACAAACTACCTAGTCTTGCTATCTCTCTATCTACTCATAATATCTTCCAAACTAGATTGTTACGTGTTTACAGATCAGATTGACACTAAATAATAAATTCAATAATATAAGCATTAAAGCGGTTTGTAAAAGACCCAGAAGCCTATGCTTTGAAGGAGAAATGATAAAATTTGAGCATCTCTTGTCTATTCCAGAAATTAAACTCTAGGAAGGAGAGAACACTGACCAATTGACAAGTTTTAAAAGGGTTTTCCCACTAAAGTGAACTAAACTTAACAGGCATTGAGAACATAAATGATATCGATAGCGAGTCCTTTCATGAAAATTATTTAATACATGAGATTTGGGCATTTGAGTTAACTTAGAATAGTAATTCAAAAGGACCAACACAGACTCAGTTTGTAAATTTAAAAGCATAATAAGAAAAAAAAGTTGGTTAACCAGAACTATCATATTCTGAGAATTAGTTTAATATTACATTTCATAATACAGATTCTTGTATCACAAAATCATTAAAATGTAATAAGTTAGACAAAGATTCTTTCCCAATACAAGAGCACTGATAAATTCTAAAAAAGTGTAAAAGTTTGAATAAATCAACATAATTTCCTAATAAAATATACCCTCGATAATCTAAATAATGAAAGCACAGATATATACAGTTAAAGTTCATTTTAAAATTTAGCTTTATTAATATTTTTCAACAAACCTTTCTGAACAGAGGTAGGTAAATTCTTAATAGTCTGGCTTGAGTTAATATTAAAATAGCAAACACAACTCAAATGAACCATAAGGCAATAAGCGGTGACAAGAGAGAGAATGTCTGGAACAAATAATTTATTACAGATAAGCCATGAAATGAATAATTCAAATAATGGTCAAGAGAAGTCTATAGAGTAACAAGAGAATAATATCGAGTATGAAGCAGGGATAAAAACATGTAGGGGGTGGGGAAGAAGCATAAGACCCAAACTGTTAGGCAATACTTCAGCATAGTTAATTTATTATTTATACCGACCTATTTTCAAAATGGACATGAAAGTTTTAACAACAACAACAACAACAAAAAAGCAGTAATTAAACCACAATATAACTAAAACAGTGATAAGTGGAGAAAAAGGAAGGGATAAAAAAAAGCAACTGCAATTAGGAAATGAAACTTTTGAGCTTCCTAGAAGGTAAGGAAAAAAAGAAACATACTGTTAAAAAGGAATCATCATCTAATTAAATACAATATACTAGATTATCATAAGTCATGCTATTAAGCACAATACTACAAGGGAAATGTATTACATTATTTTATAACAGTGACAAAGCTAAAACACAGTCTTACCAAAAAAACAAAAAAACGAAAAAAAAAAAAACATGGCAATTCTTTACACTAATAATTATTAGCTTGCACTCTATGAAAGATTTTCTCCAATCAGCTGAAAAAAAGTATATAACTTGGTAGTAATTTCACTAGATATAGAAGATTTAAATAAGCTAAAGGATTTGTCATTCTCATTCTTACTCTATCTTATAGCTATAAAACTTGAAAATTAGGAGCTATTTAATATTTTTCAGTGTAACAACAAAAATTCAATGGTGGGACTTCTGGTTAACAGTCCAGCATGTAAGGAACTTGGAAGTCATCTTTCCCATTTACACAATAAAAAAAAAGCTAAACAAACTGAAAATCAACAACTCTTTTTAGATCCATTAGGGAACTGAATTATCCAGCAAGCCAATGCCCCCAAAACTGAAAAGACAGACAGGCAAATAGAATAACAACTTAACGGAACAGATGCCGAGGAAAAAATGTTTCCACAGGAGCCAGCACCAAGGTGGAAAAACTTATTCTGTAATTAATGAATTGTTAGAAGATCAATATAGACAAGTCTGAGAGTTTAAAACTCAAGCATGGCCCAGTCATCATCAGGCGAAGGAGGCAAACAGCACTCAGAGGAACCATCAAATAATAAGAGGCGACACATTTCATAAGTTTAAACTACTGGACCCCTGTCATGTCACAAGGAAGATGGGACAATAATTCCTTCCTGTTTCCAACATGTGGAGGGAGAAAGTAACCATCTTTAAACACACTGAGACTATTCTTTTCTTCTTACCAAGGTCTGTCACCAAGAAAACCTTTATTACCAGAGCCCAGACTCATGGGATTTTACTTGAGCCTAACAAACCAAATTGGGGAAGGGAAATATCCAAATCTAGCACCTTCTAGCCTTCCTCTCTCTCCTAAGGGGGTAAGGGGAGGGGGGAGACAAAAAAAAAAAAAACTGAGAAGAATTTTGAAGGTCACAGTCCAGAAGCACAGCCCACCAAAAGACAAACCCAAACATAACACTACATAACATTTCCTCTCCTCCTCCAACACCCTACCACCATATCAATAGAGCTATTGTATAATCAATAGGTTTGACCAAAAAAATGCAGTTTAAATAGCAACTATTAAATTAAATTGCCTCTGTAGGTAACTATAACCTAACAATATGTAAACAAGCACAACCTTACTTGAGAGAATATTCTTGTATAGTAGCCGAGTCTCAGCCAATTACAGCAGCCAAGCATTCAGCCAATCACAAACGCAACTTGCCAAAACATGTCCAAATAAGGCAAACACCAAACTGTAAACAATCTGGCTATTTCTGTTTCTCACTTCCATTCTCTAGCTATACATAGTCCCAGGCCATCTTGTGGAGCAGAGCTCTCTGAACCACTTTTGGTCCTGAGTGTTACCAAACTCATGAATTCTTTTTCAGCTCAATTAAACTACATTGAATTTAATTTGTGCAAGGTTTTTCTTTTTAAGAAAACTGAAAGAACTATGCATATCAAGGATATTTACAAAGTATCTACAAAAATTCAAATAAAAAACACAAATACCAAACTTTTGCCTCTAACTCATACCATAGCAAACAATGGACACAGTGTAATCTCTAGCCAGATAAACCTAAAGCCTATTTACTCCAGCTCTTTTTTTACCCATTTGGCTAATTTTATATGTCAATTTGGCTAGGCTACCCATGGTACACAAGTTCTTATCTAACACCAGTCTAGATGTTATTTATTGTGAAAGTATTCTTTAGATGTGATTAACATTTAAACTAATGTACTTTGAAAAAGGCAGATTACCCTTCATAATGTGGGCTGGCCTCATCCAATCAGTTGAAGGCTTCAAGAAAATACTATAATCCACAGAGGAGGAAGAAATTCTACCTCCAGACTACCTTAGGATTTGCAATGTAACATGAACTCTTCCCTAGATCTCCATTCTGCCAAGCTGCCCTGCAGAGTTACTTGCCAGCCCATAACTGTGTGAGCTATTACTTAAAATAAATGAGTCAATCAATCAATCCATCCCTCTCTTTCCCTACCCCATAATGTCACATTTCTTCACTCCTTTCCCTTACATTGTCAGAATTCAATGATCTCTTAAAATTCCATATGCCATCCCCCTTGTATTGCTTTCTAAAATTCATTTAAAAATTTCATGATTACTGAATATAATGTCTTTTTCAAAAACCTATTCCATTTTTTGTAGCATTTGACAACAATGACAATATTTTGCTTCTTGAAACTCTTTTCTCAATTTATGAAACACTGCATTGTACTCTCTTCTTACTTCCCTAAAGTCTTTCCATCTCTTTTACTAAAATTTTTCCTTCCTCATTAAAAATATCAGCAAATATCTTGTTCTCAAAATTCTCGCTGCTTAAAGTCTTCCCTCTAATTAAACCATTATATACCCACATCTCCAGGTCAAAACTCCATCCCAAGTATCAGATTCATGCTTCCAACAGTTTGCTAAAAATCTCTAACTGAAATTCCCATCAACACCTAAAACAAACTAAAAGAAGCTCAAAACCTTACCTTCAAAACAATTTTACTTCCTGAAAATAACCCTCTTTTTGATAATAATCCCACTGTTCTGCTGGTTTCTCTAATTGAAAACCTAAGAGTCATTTTCAAAATGACTATCACGTCCTTACAGTTCCATTTACATACCTTTAATTCCTGCCAACCTAATAATTCCGGTCCATATCAGTGGACTTGATGATGAAATAACTATTAATAATTAGGCGCTGGGTATATAGTCATCTGTATGAGACTGATAAGTGGATGAGAAAGACTCTGCCCTCATAGAAAATACAAAGTAGTGTAGGAAAATATGGCTATTTCCACCTTACTTCTATCCTCACCTAATCAAAGAGATTTAAAAAGCATTAAAGGCAAGAAATGGAACTCTGAATGTTCTACTATGCCATCACAGGATAATACATACATTTAATACAACATTTTGTTAGACCTAACTGAAAATATACCTTGTAGAAACTTAAAACCATCATTACACAAAAATGAAATAATTAAACCTAAAGAAATTTGGGTCCCTACAAAGCAAATAATTTATCTTATGGAAGTTTACTATGCTATACATAAGCTATGTGATTTCACTCAAAAAAATAATGAAATAATCTCTACTCAAGGATGCAGAAGTAAACAAGGAATTTAGCAAATAAATGGGGAATATATATTTTCATTTAAAAAAGGCAACATTTTCTAAGGGTATGCTATAGTTATCCAAAGATGATAAACTGAAAAGCATTCATTAGAGTGTTGCAAGCTTAATGCCTAAGGATATTAAAAAGAGTGCCAAAACCCATTTTCCTTCTCTAACAGAATAGAGGTGTAACTGAGGAAGAGGCTGCTAAACTTGTACCTACATTTTCTCAAATCACCTGAATCTTGGAGTGGCCAAATTTTTTCCAGTAAAATGGGAATACAAAATGATGTCTGCCACGTCTGGGTCGTAAGGCTGTATTTACTAAGCAGCTTAGCCTAATCCAATTAATATACCAGGCACATGACAGTATTTACCTATTTTAGAGCATATTTTAATATTGTTTAATACTTGGGAGGTAAATACAACTGTTTGTTTCCAGAACAAACTAACTAAAATGTTATTCTTATCATTATAGCACCAATTATGACATTTTCTATATGACAAACTCAACTTTGGAAAAGGTATAAATTTCACATTTATACGTTATTTTGGAATCACTACTCAATTTTAGAAAGAACTGATGTGGATGGAGGGAACAGAACTTTTAGTCATTTCATAAAACAACTTTGTAACAATAACTGACCCTAGATCAAAGTTCTCATGACCCTTTAATTGGTTAGAAATGAAAATAAATTCAAATGTCAAAAAAGCATAGTTGCCAAAAAGGTACCACCAAAGAAAAATTATAGTTAATTTGCTCCATAATGAGCAATTGGGTATAAAATGAATTTAAATATTATATAACAATATTAGCCACTCTTAAATTTCTTTTACTTCTTTTTAAAGATGTTTCTATCTTGAAAATTCTTCCAGGAAGCATGACCACATGTACTTTTGTATTAATTATATACTGATTACATAATCACACATAATTTTACATATTACATATACATATAATTACATGTAATTGTGTAATTTACTGATTGTACATAAGAGATAGGATTGTACTTGATATAGTTTGAATAGTTGTCCCTGCCCAAATCTCACACTGAACTGTAATTCCTAAAGCTAAAAGTGGGGGCTGGTGAGAGGTATTTGGGTTATGAAGGTGGATCCCTCATGGCTTGGTGCTTACTTTACATAGTGAGTGAGTTTTCATGAGTTCCCATTGTTTAAGAGTGTGTGGCACCTCTCTCACCATGCCCTGTCTCTCTCTTTTGCTCTTGCTATAATCATGTGAAGTGTATACTCTTGCTTTGCATTCTGACATGAGTAAAGCTCCTTGAGGCCTCCCCAGAAGCAGATACTGCTATGCTTCCTGTACCATCTGCAGAACCATAAGCCAATGAACCTTTTGTCTTATTAATTACCCAGTCTCAGGTATTTCTTCATAGCACTGGAAGAATAGCCTAATACAGAGCTAATACAAAAATACAAGTTTTTAAAAGTATAAATAATATCATCTCAATTTTTATCTTTTCTAGAAATTATGAAAATTTACTAGTTTAAGAAGCAAACAGTATCTCAACCAGATACTATTATAAAACTGTAACATCAGATAGAATTAAAGCCTATTAATTCAGAAAACAAATAACAGGGTACAAGCAAAGTATTAATAATAAAGAATAATCTTACTAGTGACTTCAAAATAGTAATGCTTTAACATAAGGACCCTTATAGTCTCCATAAATACTACTGCAAAAAAATAAATATAATTTTCAAGATCTACTACCCAAAACAAATATAGTAATTTCCAATGTTTTTATTGTAACACCAACCTGTTCAAATTCTTGTATTTTGGCATCCTTGACTTGTAGAATTTCTAGAACTTTTCTGTCTTTAGCTTCAGATTTCTGTTTTTCTCTAGATACAAAAATATATAGAGTTTATTAGTCATAACTGGTAGCTAATACTTTAAATTTTCATATCCCAAATATAAATATCACTAAAATATTGAAAATTAAATCATCTTGAGTTGACAGCTCTTTCAGAATTAATCAGAAACCATATGGCCAGTGACAGCAACTCACAACTGCTGAAAACTAACACAACTTCACACTAAAAGAACAGTTTCGTTTCCATATTTAGATGTGTGATAAAAATTACATAAAACATGGTTTAATATTGATTGCAATAACCATGTCATCAGTTTGAAAATAATTAAAAATAAGTAAACACGTTCTTGTTAATTTAAGCTTTTATTTACACAATTATATTGAGGATAAAATTTACCATTTTTTAAGTAAAAGTCTCAAAGAGAGAGTGACAGAGATTTACTTACAGTCAATATCCTATAACTAGACTTTTCGGATTTCTAACACCTTCCTACACATTTCTAGTCTCTGAGAATACTACTAGCGAACTAAATGGTAGTTGTATAATCAAAGCATCGTTATCTAGGAAGCAGAAAATCACAATACTTGTAAAGAATGACTATCTTCTAAAAATAAACAAATATAGCTTTAAAAAGGAAATGGAGGAAAAGGAAAAGGAAGGAACAAAGGGCTGAAGAGATTGCATAATCAGGCTAATACCAGTCAATTTATATAATAAATAAGAGGAAATTTATTGGACGCTGACATTTTTTGAAAATGTCACAAATAAAATACATGGTATTCATAGAAAAACATTAAAAAAATTAGACAAATCTGTATCTCCAAGAATCACAAATTAAACAAAATAGAAAACTATAAATGGGGATACAGCTACTGTTCACTGTCCCCCCAGATCAAGATGCAGGCTGAGGTGAAAAGGAGCTTGACTTCTGGGGATAATAGGGAATAGAGTGCCTTACCCAGTATGCAGAAGCACAACCAGGCTCACTGTGTGGGATGGGAATGCTAACTCATGAAATGAAGCTGGAAAAAAGCTTCCACCCATCCTTCCCTAGAACCAAGTCTATACAGGCAAAAGTTTATTAATGAATCTCCCCAATCAAGAGTTGAGTTAAAACACCCTACAACTGAGACCAAGTATAGCAAAACCTCTATAAAACCTTTTTCAGGAGAGAGACTTGGGTGAGATTGATAATTTATTGACAAATTTTATAGGCAAGTATAAAATTTCTAGGAAAAAAGGCATTAGAAAAGGATGTGGTGGTAGAGAAAGAGAAGGATGTAAACAATAACAATAACGGCAACCTTCCCTCTTGATCTATGACCCACCCCCTAAAAAAAATCAAAATACATAAACCCACATACACTGACATACTAGTGCAAGTCAAAAGATGTAATCCTCTAAAAAAAATTAAAGTAACAGAATACAATGAAAAGGCTAAAATAAGTAAGTTAAAGGTCCATAAAGACAAAAGAATAAATAATGTTAAAAGTAAAAATGAGAAATAAAACACAATTAGGTAGATGTAAGGAATCTATTAAAATCTTGAAGGTAAAAAAATATAATCACTGAAGTAAAAAACAACGAAATGGACTAAGCTCAGAACTAGACACAAAAAGAGATTAGTGAAATGAGGGATAGTAATGAGGGCTTCATCCAGAACACTACATAGGAACACAGTGAGATTAAAAACATGAAAACACTGTTGAGACATATAAGTTTCTTTGGGAAACTCTAACATATCCCTACAACATTCCAGGAGTACTAACTATGGGATGAAAAATAAAGCAGTATTTCAGGAGGTAACTGCTGAGAATATTTCAGAAAAGTTCTCAGACTGAAGGAATACCTACAGTTCTCAGAATAAAGGAAAGCTACATCTAACACATTAATCCATCATTCAGTCAAGTATTTATTGCACATTTATTATATGATAGGCATTGGACTAGGGACAGAACAAAATAGGCCAAGTTGCTGCCTTCATGGAATTAACATTTTAGTACAGAGGTAATGAAAATAAATAATACATAGTATGTCAAATAGTTATAAGTGTAATAAGGACAATAAATTAGGGTAACCAAGAAAAGAATTCCCAATCCTAGAGAAATTAGGAGAGAAACTAAGGTTGTTATTTTATATAGGATAGTTAAAAATAAATCTTCTTAAAGGTAATATTATATTTGAAAAGAGATCTAAAGGAAAGAAGAGTCATGCAGACCCTAGGGAAGAGTTCTCCAAGTCATGGAACTAGTAGAAAGAGCAAAGACACAAAGGCAAGAGCAACCAGTTATATTCAAAGAACAGCACAGAAGTACATGCATTTATAGTAAAGTGCATAAGGAAATGGTAGCTGAGGACAGAGAAGTCCCTGGGGATAAAATAATATATGGCCTTCTAAGCTTTCTGAAATCTGGAATTGAAGTGAAATGAAAAGGCAATGAGCAAATAATATATAACATTCTAAGAGTATCAATGGCTGGTGAGTTGAGAACAGGCCTTAAGGGTCAAGGGAGAAAGAAAAAAGACAAGTTAGAAAGAAAATGAAACAGCCAGGTGAAAAAGGAAGGTGAGTTGTACAAGATAGGTAGACGCAGCGATATTGAGAAGTGATTAAATTTTGGATATTTTAAAGGTAGAGCTAACAGGTTTTTTTGATAGAAAAGTCAGGAATGTCTCCAAAGCTTTTGCCTATACAACTGGAAAAATGGAGTAGACATTATCTAAGACATGGAAAGAAAACTGTTGGACACAAGGATTTCAAATAGGGACATACTGAGTTTGAGATGCCTAATCAACATCCAAAAGGAGTAGGCAGTTGGATTAAAAAGTCTGGAATCAGCAAAAAAGTTAAGGCTGAAGATACAAATTTAGGAGTCATCCAAATACAGTAGTTCCCCCTTACCCTCAATTTCACTTTCCATCGTTTCAGATACTAGCAGTCAACTGTGATCCAAAAATATTAAATAAGAAGTTCCAGAAATAAACAATCCATAAACTTTACATTGCAGTGCAGTTCTGAGTGCATGATAAAATCTTGCACTGTCCAACTCTGACTCACATAGGACGTGAATCATCCCTTTGTCAAAAGTATCCATGCTATAAACACTACCTGCCCATTCCTGTGTGGGAAAAATTATAGCGTACATAGGGTTCAGTACTGTCCATGGTTTCAGGTATCCACTGGGAGCTTTGGAACATATTTCCCATGGATAAGACAGACTACTGTATTTTTAAGACCCTAAGAGTAGATAGGCTTGCATAGGGAGTGATTTTGGATAAAGAAGTATGAGGATTGAGTCCTGGAGCATTTCAACGTTTATAGTTCATTAAGAAAAGGAAAAAACATCCAATGAAACTAAGAAGAATAAGCCAGTAATTTGAGAGGAGAATTAAGAGAAAGAGCTAATAGAATCTAGTAGAAAGCAATGATCAAGTGTATCAAATGCTACAAACACACTAAAGAAAGTAAAGATGGAGAAAGGACTGCTGGATTTAGCAACATTAATGTATTAATCTGTTTTACACTGCTGATAAAGACATACCTGAAACTGGGAACAAAAAGAGGTTTAATTGGACTTACAGTTCCATATGGCTGGGGAAGCCTCAGAATCATGGCGGGAGGTGAAAGGCACTTCTTACATGGTGGCAGCAAGAGAAAATGAGGACGATGTAAAAGCTGAAACCCCTGATAAAACCATTAGATCTCATGAGACTTATTCACTACCACAAAAACAGTATGGGGGAAACCACCCCCATGGTTCAAATTCCCACCCACTAGGTCCCTTCCATAACACATGGGAATTATGGAAGTACAACTGAAGATAAGATGTGGTGGGAACACAAAGCCAAACCATATCAATTAAGGTCAGTAGTGATGTCTTAACGAGAACTATTTTGGGAGGATGGTGATTACAAAGCCTAATTAGAGTAAGTTCAAGAAAGAAAGAAAAACACAGAAATACTGAAAAGTACTCTTCAGAGGAATTTTGCATAGAAAGGAGCAGAGAAATGGCAGAGTACTTCAAGAGAAACATGAGATCACAAGAGTTTTTATTTAACATGGGAGATAAGACAGTCTTGTGTGTATGCTGATAGGAATTATCCAGGGCAGTAAGAGACACTGATGATGAAAGAGAGAGAGAGAACTGCAGTCCAACATCTTTGAATCCTTGAGGCTTGAAGCATACACACAGCTTATTTGGCTTTAGATAAATATAAACAGTTCTTCCAAAGAAATAAAAAAAGAGAACATGAGAACAGATTCAAATATGTTGGAAGATATACTTATGGGAAGGAATAAAAGCTCCCTTCTAAGAGTTTCCATTTTCTCAATGGTATATGAAAGCAAAGGTATCCAACAGCTGAAAGTAAGAATGGGAAAAGAAGTGTTAGAATTTGAGAAGAGAGGAAACATGAAACATTCTAGTTTACTGAGATAGTAAGTGGGCCAGGAAAAAGTAGGATTATGACCAGGCAATACTAAGGACCACTTAAAATTAGTGGTCATAAATTAACGTAAGATCACTGTCATCATGGTCAGGGTTTTTCTTAAGCCAAGTTTGGCCCTTTGGAGGTAGGCACACAAAAGGTGGATAATTGGAATAAACCACATTGGAAATTTTACAGACATATACATTACGATGATTTCTTCTTACCATTTGCACTTTATCTTGCTTTATTATTTTATTTTCTACTTACCATACATTAATAGCACATTTAATACATAATTGCAATCCATTGTGTACAACTAGAACTTCTTTTGTTTCTTGTATTAATAATAAAATATACTTTCAAAAATTGATTAATTTCTACCCCTTTTTATTTTCTGTTTTGCCATTGTCTATCAGTATATCTGCCATTTTATATTTTAGTGTGTTTATTGATTTATACAACTATTTTATGTTAAAAATATATGCACTTGGCCTATAATTTGTCACTAATATATTCCCTCAAATTACCACTTGGATGTTTAACGTACCATTATAAAATCATAAGTACTGCAAAAACATACTAAATCTATTAGAGGTATATACATTAAGAGGAAAATAGCCAGATACCAAAGGGTAGGGCATGATAGGGTTTACCCACGGACAAAGACCCATATCATGAAAGTTAAAGCATTAACTACAGTCAGATATTTCCTCTGTAAGTTCCTTTCTGGATGTACCATGAATCTACTTTTAACTGTCCAGGAATTAGTTTAATTTATAAGGTTACAAAGGAATATAAATCATTCCATATAAAGACATATGCACCCATATATTCACTGCAGCACTATTTATAATAGCAAAGACATGGAATCAACAGAAATGCCCACCAATGATGGACTGGATAAAGAAAACATGGTACATGTGGAATAATACAAAGCCACAAAAAGGAACAAGATCATATCCTTTGCAGGGACATGGATGGAGCTGGAGGCCACTGTCCTCAGAAAACTAATGCAGGTACAGAAAACCTAATATACCACATGTTCTCACCTATAAATGGGAGCTAAATGATGAAAACACATGGCCAAATAGAGGGGAACAACACACATTAGGTCCTATTGGAGGGAAGAGGATTGGAGGAGGGAGAAGATCAGGAAAAATAACCAATTGGTACTAGGCTTAATATGTGGGGGATAAATTGTATAACCAATCCCCATGACACAAATTTACCTATGTTACAAACCTGCACATGTACTCCTAAACTTAAAATAAATGTTAAAAACAAATTGTAGAGTTAGTCTTTATAATACCCTCTTCTATCACCTCTTCTATAATAAGCCTAAGATCCCCACTAATGTCCAAATAAATTCTGGTGGTCCTTTTAAATAGGATAGGGATAATACTAGATTATGTGCCACCAAACCCAAACAAAAGCATTATTACAGCTTCCAAATGAGCTTGATACTTGGCTGATTCTCTCCTATAACACAAGTATGTCATATACACATACTCAAAGTCTAACTAGCGGTTAGGTTGCAGAGCACTAGCGTCATCATCCCCTAGGTTAGAAATGCATGTTCTTCAGCCCAATCCAGATGCACTGAATCAAGAACTCTACGGGTGGGGGCCCAGCAATCTGTTTAACGTTAAAGATGCTATGGACTGAAGGTTTGTGTCTCCTCAAAATTAATACACTGAGGCCCTAATAACCAATGTGATAGTATTTGGAGGTAGGGCCTTGGGAGGCAATTAGGGTCATCAGGATTACTCCTTCATGAATGGGAGTAGCACCTTTATGAGAAGGGACACTAGAGAAAGGATCTCTCTCTGCCATGTGAGGATGCAACCAAAAAGCAGCCATCTGCAAAGAGCCCTCACCAGAAACCACATCAGCTGGTACTTTAATTTTGTACTTCTCAGCCTCTGGAACTATGAGAATATTTAAGCCACCCAGGATTCTGTTTCAGCAGCCAGAACTGATTAAGACACAAGATCTCAAGCGATTCTGATGTACACTAAAGTGCGATAGTCACCAAAATAACAGTAACACTTCTCAATAAATTAATCTGAGTGACATAATATTGAAAAAATGGGTCATAAAGTGTCATATAAAATAAAAAC
The DNA here is from genome assembly GCF_009761245.1 of Sapajus apella. Lineage (NCBI taxonomy): Eukaryota > Metazoa > Chordata > Mammalia > Primates > Cebidae > Sapajus > Sapajus apella. Next base: position 16,462,708 of record NW_022436982.1, read on the forward strand.
TTCAAAAATATACCTGAATAGTATATCTCATAACCAAAAACCTCCAAAATTGACTACTATGTTACAATTTTGAAATTAAAATATAATCACAACTCAAAATATGGCAATTTGTCTAGCAGCTCCTCCTGGTGGCATGGGATGTCTACCATTTTCATAACAGAAAAATGTTCCCAAGATTAAATGGTGCTGTAACAGGAATACAATATTCTTTACCTGAAAAAATAAGATTTTTAAATGTTGCTTCATGTTTATAATTTCACCAACCTATCTGGTCAATTCAATTAATACATGTACTTCTATGTACTTACAAGACATAAAATAAACGCTTCCTTAAAAAAAATAAAGACACTGTCAGGAAGCTGATGATGATCAATGACTGAGACAAACTCCTGTTTAGCTAATTAGAACCACTGATGTGCAATAATGATGTGAGCTAAGAATATTTGCAGACTTCTTTAGGATGAAAAATGAAGTGAAGAGAGGCTGTCAAATCTGTACAAGTTTTAAGTACCAATCATTTTTCCCAAGAGTACTTCCCATTTAAACATTTAACATTGTCATACTTAGCCACATGAATTACCACACTAACTTTCTGCCATTTTTCTAAACTGAAAACTCTGAGAAATTATTCTAAATCATTAAACAAAACTATATTACGTTATAGACCATGCCATATATTATACACTACAACAGGATCATATTTTCTGGGTTTGAGCCCACTTTTAATGAGATGTCAAAATGAAATATTAGAGTCTAAAAAAACATTTAACTATAAATGAGGTAGAGATATTAGTCTGAATTTATAAACAAAGAAAATAAAAAAGCAAAACTTTCCGAAGTTGGTTATTTTTAATTTACAGATATAAATAATGTACAAAATAAAACCAGTTGGACTAATGTTTTCTTTCATTTGAGTAGAGAATCTAATAAAATGCAGATTTTATACATATCAATGGTTTACAATTTAAACACATTCCCAATTTCTGGCAAACATAATTATAAGATTAAGATTCTAAAATAGTAAGACATAATAATAGAAGGTTAGAGAAATCAGAATTATACCATCATCAAATTATTTATCCATTTATTCATGAACTATTTTATAAGTATTTTATTATGAATATGCATAGTGAATTACCAGAATAGCGTCTATAAACAAGATGCCAATAATAAAACTTGAAAAAGAGGTTGCAAAAATATTGTACAAACATATTTTCCTTCACAGTAAAGCAACTATTTGAAAAAAGAAAACTTTAATGCGTGGAATAAAAATAATTCAATAAATCCTAATTCATATAAAAACTTTCATATAAAATGTTGTAAAGGCACAAGTATAGTTAATATATCTACTTTGCTTTTATACAAAACTTAGTTTTTATTGTATAATCCAGAATTTAGAACTATTATAATTTCCAGTATAAAATACATGTTTAAAATTATATTTGAAAGCCAAAACTTGTGCTGGAGGAGTTCACAAATGACAAATGATTGACTTTTTTTTCCTTATTCAGTCAGACTACAATGCAGAAGACCATCAGGCTAAGATGTGAATTTGAATCTGAATCTGTAAATTATGGAGTACTGATGAACTCTAAACAAAGAAGCAACAATTTAATAGAACACAGTTGTTTAAATTAAATATATTACTAAATAAGACCAAATACTCTTTATATATCAGATACTCATTGAACAGCAGTTCTAAATATACAAAGCTAAAACTCAAAACAAACCCTTTTTGTTTTATAGTTAGAAATTAAATATTTCCTGGTTTTCTTACATTTCGTCTCTTTTAACTATTTGTCCAGATATTTCTGCATATACGCAACAATTATCATGTAAAACATCATAAAAGAGTTGGAAAAGATTGTGTATTATGCCTTTTGTAATTGTGCAAATATTTTTCACCCAGAATCTAGAAGTTTCTTCCAGTGTTCAAAAATATCAGCACTTCAGAACAGACTGTTTTAACATCTGCACATCACCAGGGTTGCCCCCAAGGATTTTTAAATGATGCCTGCCTGTGCTGAATAAAGTGCTAACTTGCACCTTGCATTTCAAACTGTGTCCTGAGCAGCCATCCAGTTGGTACAACACCAGCTGAATTCCCACAGGCCACTGTTCACTCAGGCTTGACTACAATTATCATGTCAATATTTTGTGCTCCGATATGCAGATATGCACACATACAAGCTGCATAATACTTTCTTCTCCATGTAATGTTGACTTATGTTCAATGTTTGTGAATTTTTAAGAAATCAGAAATAAACTCTAACCAAATAAAGGTGATCACAATTATTTTACCTTAAAAACAAAAGCTATGTTTCTGTACTGCCTTCTGCCATTTGTATAAACACTAAATTTTTTAAGTAACCATTCCTTACTATAATCTCATGATTATTTAATTTAAAAATCTTCATAGAAGTTAAAAGACTATTTGGTCAAGCTTCCTGCATCTATTGTAAAAGTTCAAATGTGTTTCTTCACGCTTTATTGCAAGTTGTCTCACCTTGAACATTAGAGTGGTTCCAATTAAACACCTTTCACTTAGTTCCCATGACCATCCATCCATATCTCTGCCTAGCCATTCATGGCTGTTGCAACAGGAAAAATGCTCAGCAAAAATATATTTATGCCCTGGGTGGAATTGCCTGGCAGCATTGTTACCAGATGGCATAATTCTGGCAGCTACACTTCTGGGGTCTCCAAACAGCCACGCTACTACCATGCTCCAAAGTGCAACCCCTTTGCAGGCTGTGTTAGCTTAATACACATGGGATAGTGTACAACCATGTGTTTAGGAGTGAAAAAGAGCAGGAGGGAAGTGGTCCCACTGGTGAGAGAATATAACATAACCTTATAGAAACAATCTCCTTATCAAGCATGTAAACTTTAACCCTAAAAATAGACATAAAAATAAGTTAATCTCTCATTTCCTATGAAATTAAATCTTTGAACACAAGTATATCAAGGATATAACACACATATCCTTGATAAACATGTCAATAAAAACTTATTAAACACGACAATAAAAACATGTCAATAAAATCTAAAAATCTTGCCTTTATTCCCTTTTCCATTCTGATTTTCCAGAGTTGAGTTTCCATTACCAGACAGAAGAAGGGAAGAAGAACTCAAAATAGGAAAGTGAACACAAGAAAAAGTTATTAAGAAGTCTACAAAAAAAGTACAGAATATTAAAAAGAAAGCAAACCACATCTTCAAAATTTATACAAATATAGTGTTTACATGTAAAAACAATAGAAAAATAAATAAATTTATGCATATGCTTCATTTGAAATATGCATATTTAAAAATCAAAAAGTATTATCATTGGTAAGCCATGAATATCTTCCATTTGAAATTCAGATATATTTCTGCATTTGAGTTTTCAGATACAAGTATAATACACATTATTTTTAGGATTAGTAAACTGCAAATAAGATATAATATTAAAAAATAATACTGAGAGTTACTTTTAGAAGACTATTACATAGAAGATACTAATTGATTTTTCACAAGACTACAAAATAAACTGAAAAGAAATTTAAACTGTAACATGAAATAGTAATGATAATAATGCACTTACTATGTGCTAGGCATTATAATCCTTGTATTCATTAACTCTAAACAATTCTATATTTATTATATCTTATAAAAAAGAACACTAAGGCATAGGAGAGTAAACATTTTTTCCCAGGTCACACAACTAGCAAACCAGGATTACAAATCCAGTTGCCTGATTCAACAGCTTGTGTTCTTAACCCCTAATTATTAAAAATAACTTCTTTCCAAATGTTAGACTTAAGCATTAAGCAAGTTACAATGAAAGAGGTACAAATTTTTTTAGTAGTCTTTAAAACTGTTAAATATTGGCTCTTGGGTTTCTCCATCCATAAAGATGGAAAAATATTTACTTTTCAAGTTTAGATTCTGTTCTGTAAAATCACAGTATTTTCCTTAAGGTGAATGTCAGAATTGCCTATGAATCTGTTTTAAAATGCAGATACCTCAATCTCATCCTAAACCTTGGTGAATCATATCCTTATAGAAGTCATGGGTGAATTATAGTTATACTTCAAGAATCTCTCAAATGAGTAGGAAGAGCTATACTTTGACAAAACAGATTTCAAGACAAAAACCATAAAAAGAAACAAAGAAGCTCATTACACAGGGAGAAAGGGGTCAATCTGGCAAGAGGCTATAACAATTGTAATTATATATGCACCCAACACTGGAGAACCTAAACATATAGAGAAAACATTATTAGAGCTAAAAAGCAAGACCCCAATACAAGAATAGCTGGAGGCTTCAACACCCCACTTCCAGCATTTGACAGAACCATTCAGACAGAAAATCAACAAAGAAACATTGGACTTCATCTGCACTACAGAACAAATAGACCTAACAGGTAGTTACAGAACATTTCATCCAACCAGTCCAGAATACACATTCTTCTCCTCAGCACTTGGATCATTACCAAGAACAGACTATATGTGATGCAACAAAAAAGTCTTAAAAATTCAAACAAATTGAAATTATATCAAGTATCTTCTCTGACTACAATGGAAGAAAACTAGAAATCAATTAACAGGAGGACTTTTGGAACCTATAAAAACACACAGAAATTAAACAATATGCTTCTGAATGACAATGAAGAAATTAAGAGGGAAACTGAAAATTTTATTGAAATAAATAATAATTTAAACACAAAATACCAAACCTACGGCAAAAGTAGTACTAACAGGAAAGTTTACAGCTATAAGCACCTACATCAAAAAAGTAGGAAAATTTCAAATAAACAATCTAACCATTGATCTTAAAGAATTAGAAAAGGAAAAGCAAATGAAACACAAAATTGGTGGAAGAGAAATAATACTTAAGATCAGCAGACAAATTAATGGAATTGAAACAAAAAAAGAACAATGAAAGAAAAAGATGGCTTTCTGAAAAGATACATAAAATCGACAAATCCTTAGCCAGGCTAATTAACAAAAGAGACAAGACACATAAATAAAATCAGAGATGAAAAGGAGACATTACAAGCAATACCACAGAAATTCAAAAGATTATTAGCAGCTACTATGAGCAGCTCTATGCCAATAAATTGGAAAATCTAGAAAAAAAAGGTGAATTACTTGACATATACAACTTACCAAAATTGAATTATGAAGAAATCTAAAACCTGAACAGACCAATAACAAGTAATGAGACTGAAGCCATAAAAAAAGTCTTCAAGCACAGAAGAGCCCAGGGCCCAATGGCTTCATTGCTGAATTCTACCAAACATTTAAAGAACTAATATCAATCATATTTAAAGTATTTTGAAAAACAGAGAAGAAGGAAACATTTCCAAATTCATTCAACAAGGCTACTCTCACCCTGACACCAAAACCAGACAAAGACTTATCAAATAAAGGAAACCACTGGCCAATATCCCTGATGAACATTAATGCAAAAATCCTCAACAAATACTACCAAACAAAATTCAACAACATATGAAAAAGATCATTCATCATGACCCAGTAAGAATTATCCTGGGGAAGCAAGGATAGTTCAACACATGGAAATCAGTCAATGGGATATATCATATCAACAGAATAAAGCACAAAAACCACATGATCATTTCAATTGATGGTGAAAAAGCGTTTCATAAAATTGGACATTACTTCAGGATAAAAACCCTCAAAAAACTGGATATAAAAGAAACATACTGCAACACAATAAAAGCCATAAATGACAGACCAAAGCTAGTATTCATACTGAATGTGGAAAAACTGTAAGTCTTTCCTCTAAAATCTAAAACATGACAAGGATGCCCACTTTCACCTCTGTTATTCAACATAGTACTGGAAGTCCTAGCAAGAGCAATTAGACAAAAGAAAGAAATAAAGACCATCCAAACTGGAAAGGAAGAGGTCAAATTATCCTTGTTTGGAGAAGGTATGATCTTATATTTGGAAAAACCTGAAGACTCCACAAGAAAATTATCAGAATTGATAAATTCAGTAATGTTGCAAGACACAAAATCAGCATACAAGGGAGGGGCTGCAATAGCAAAATAGGAACAGATCTGGTCTGCAGCTCCCAGTGAGACCAACACAGAAAGTGGGCAATTTCTGCATTCCCAACTGAGGTACCCAGTTCATCTCATTGGGATTGGTTAGGCAGTGGGTACAAACCACAGCAGACAAACAGAAGCAGGGTGGGACACCACTTTATCCAGGAAGTGCAAAGGGCTGGGGACTTCCCTCTCCAAGCCAAAGGAAGCCATAAGAGACTGTGATTCCAGTCCTAGGTACTACAATTTTCCCACAGTTTTTGCAATCCACACATCAGGAGATATTCAGAACTTAAACTCAGCTCTAGACCAAAGAGACCTAATAGGTAACTAGAGAACTCCCCACCCCAAATCAACAGAATATACATTCTTCTCAGCACCACATAGCACTTTTTCTAAAATTGACCACATAAAAATTGGAAGTAAATTACTCCTCAGGAAATGCAAAAGAATAGAAATTATAACAAGACCACCATGCAATCAAATTAGAATTCAGGATTAAGAAACTCACTCAAAACCCACAAGTAACTGAACAACCTGCTCTTGAATGACTACTGGGAAAATGATGAAATTAAGTCAGAAATAAATAAGGTCTTTGAAACCTATGAGAACAAAGAGACAATGTACCAAAATCTCTGAGACACAGCTAAAGCAACGTTAAGAAGACAATTTATAGCACAAAATCCCACATTGCAAAGCTGGAAAGATCTAAAATCGACACCCTAACATCAAAATTAAAAGAACTAGGGAAGCAAAAGTAAATTCAAAAATTAATAGAAGATAAGAAATAAGATCAGAGCAGAACTGAAGGAGACAGAAACACGAAAAATCCTTCAAAAAAAAAATCAATGAATCCAGAAGCTGGATTTTTGAAAAACATATTAGACCACTCGCTAGACTAATCAAGAAAAAACAGAAGACTCATAGACACAATAAAAAATTATACAAAGGATATCACCACTGATCCCACAGAAATACAAACTAACATCAGAGAATACTATTAACACCTCTACACAAATAAACTAGAAAATCTAGAGGAAATAGATAAATTCCTGCACACATACACCAGGAAGAAGTGGAATCCCTGAATAGACCAATAACAAGTTCTGAAATTGAGGCAGCAATTGAGCCTACCAACCAGAATAAAGCCCAGAACCAGATGGATTCACAGTCAAATTGTACCAGAGGTAAAAAGAGGAGCTGGTACCATTCATTCCAAAACTATTCCAAACGACAGAAAAAGAGGGACCCCTCCCTAACTCGTTTTATGAGGCCAGCATCATCTTGATACCAAAATCTGGCAGAGACAAAACAAAAAAACGAAAATTTCAGGCCAATATTCTTGATGAACATCGATGCGAAAATCTTCAATAAAATACCGGCAAATTGAATCCAGCAGCACAACAAAAAGCTTATCCACCACGATCAAGTCACCTTCATCCCTAGGATGCAAGGCTGGTACCACATATACAAATAAATAAATGTAATCCATCACATAAACAGAACCAATGACAAAAACCACATGATTATTTCAACAGATGCAGAAAAGGTCTTCAATAAAATTCAACATTCCTTCATGCTAAAAACTCTCAACAAACTAGGTATTGATGGAACATATCTCAAAATAATGAGAGCTATTTACAACAAACCCATAGCCAACATCATACTGAAGGGGCAAAAGCTTGAAGCATTCCCTTTGAAAACTGGCACAGGACAAGATGGCCTCTCTCACCATTCCTATTCAACAGTGTTAGATGTTCTGGCCATGGCAATCAAGCAAAAGAAAGAAATAAAGCGTATACAAATAGGAAGAGAGAAAGCCAAATTGTCTCTGCAGATGACATGACTGTATATTTAGAAAACCCCATCATCTCAGCCCAAAAACTCCTTAAACTGACAAGCAACTTCAGCAAAGTCGCAGGATGCAAAATCGATGTGCAAAACTCACAAGCATTCCTACAGGCCAATAACAGACAAGCAGAGAGCCAAATCATGAGTAAACTCTCATTCACAATTGCTACAAAGAAAATAAAATTCCTAGGAATACAACTTACAAGGAACATGAAAGACCTCTTCAAGGAGAACTACAAACCACTGTTCATGGAAATAAGAGAGAACACAAACAATTGGAAAAAAAATTCCATGCTCATGGTTAGGAATAATTAATATAATGGAAATGACTGAACTGAATCATTTGAACCAACAGTGAATTGAATCAGCATTGAATCTATAAATTACTGCCAAAAGTAATTTATAGATTCAATGCTGATTCAATTCACTGCTGGTTCAAATGATTCAATCTGCTATAAATTACTTTTGGCAGTAATTTATAGATTTGTTGCTGTTCCCATCAAGCTACCATTGACTTTATTTGCATAATTAGAAAAAACTACTTTAAATGTCACATGAAACCAAAAAAGGGCCCTTATAGCCAACACAATCCTAAGCAAAAAGAACAAAGTTGGGGCCATGATGCTACCTGACTTCAAACTATACTACAAGGTTACAGTAACCAAAACAGCACGGTACTGGTACCAAAACAAATACATAGACCAATGGAACAGATAACACCAAACATCTACAACCATCTGATCTTCAACAAACCTGATAAAAACAAGTAATAGGAAAGATTATCTATTTAATAAATGGTGCTGGGAAAATTGGCTAGCCATATGCAGAAAACTGAAACTGGACCCCTTCTGTACACCTTATACAAAAATTAACTCAAAATGGATTAAAGACTTAAATGTAAAACCCAAAATCATAAAAACCCAAGACGAAAACCTAGACAATATCATCAGGACATACGCATGGACAAAGTCTTCATGACTAAAACACCAAAAGCAATGGCAACAAAAGCCAAAATTGACAAATCAGATCTAATCAAACTAAAGAGCTTCTGTGCAGCAAAAGAAACTATCATCAGAGTGAACAGGCACCCTATAGAATGAGAGAAAATTTCTGTAATCTAGTCATCTGAAAAAGGTCTAATATGCAGAATATATAAGGAACTTAAACACATTTACAAGAAAAAATAATAAACAATGCCATGAAAAAGTGGGCAAAGATATGAACAGACACTTCTCAAAAGAAGACATTATGTGGTCAACAAACATATATATATATATATTTAAAAAAAAAAGCTCATCATAACAGGCCATTAGAGAAATGCAAATCAAAACCATGTTTAGATACCATCTCACACCAGTGAGGATGGTGGTTATTAAAAAGCCAGGAAACAATAGATGCTGGAGAAGCTGTGGAGAAATAGGAATGCTTTTATACTGTCAGTGGAGTATAAATTGGCTCAACCATTGTGGAAAATAGTGCGGCGATTTCTCAAAGATCTAGAACCAGAAATACCATTTGACTCAGCAATCCCATTACATGTTATATTCCCAAATTATTATAAATCATTCTACTATAAAGACACATGCACACATATGTTTACTGTAGCACTATTTACAACAGCAAGGACTTGGAACCAACCCAAACATCCATCAATCATAGACTGAATAAAGAAAATGTGGCACATATAAACCATGGAATACTAAGAAGCCATAAAAAAGAATGAGTTCATGTCCTTTGCAGGGACATGGATGAAGCTGGAAGCCATCATCCTCAGCAAACTAACACAGAAACAGAAAACACTGCATGTTCTCACTCATAAGCGGGAGTTGAACAATGAGAACACATGGACACAGGAAGTGGAACATCACACACCAAGGCCTGTCGGTGGGGGGAGAGTTGGGGGTAAGAGGAGGGAGACCATTCGGATAAATACCTAATGCATGCAGGGCTTAAAAACTAGATGATGGGTTGATAGGTATGGCAAAACACCCGGGCACATGTATACCTATGTAACAAACCTGCACATTCTGCACATGTATCCCAGAACTTAAAGTTAAAAAAAAAAATACAAAAATCCATAGCATCTCTATAAGCCAACAGCAAACAATCTAAAAAAAAAAAAATCAAGGAAGTCATGCCATATACAATGGCTACAAATAAAATTAAATACCTAAGAATTCACTTAACCAAAGAAGTGAAAGTTCTCTGCAATGAAAACTACAAAACATTGATGAAAGACACTGGGAAAAAATACAAAACAAAGAAAAGAAATTCCATGTTCATGGATTGGAAGAATAAATATTATTAAAATGTCCACACTACCCAAAGCCATCTATAGATTCAGTACAATCCATATCATAATACCAAGGATATTCTGCACAAAAATAGAAATAAACAATTCTAAATTTTATATGGAACCATAAAAGACCCAAAATAACCAAAGACATCCTCAGCAAAAAGAACTAAACTGGATGGATATTACCTGACTTCAAATTATACTACAAAGCTACAGTAATCAAAACATGGCACTAGCATAAAAACAGACACATAGACCAATGGAACAGAATAGAGAACTCAGAAATACAGTCATATATCTACAGTGAACTCATTGTCAATAAAGATACCAAGAATATACACTGGGGAAAGGACAATATTTTCAAAAAATGATTCTGGGAAAACTAGATATACATATGCAGAAGAATGAAAACTAGACCCTCATCTCTCACCACATACAAAAATCAAATCACAATAGATTAAATCCTTAAATCTCAGACCTTAAACTATGAAGCTACTAAAAGAAAATATTGGGAAAACTCTCCAGGATGACCAAGCAAAGATTTTTTGAGTAATACTAAACAAGCAAAGGCAACCAAAGCAAAAACGGATACATGGGACCATACCAAGTTAAAAAGATTCTGCATAGCAAAGGAAGCAAGCAATAAGGTAAGCAGGCAAGCCACAGAATAGGAAACAATATTGGCAAACTACTCATCTGACAACGGATTAATAACCAGAGTATAAGAAACTCAAAAAACTGTATAGAAAAAAATGTAATAATCCAATTTTAAAATTAACAAAAGATCTGAATACATATTTCCCAAAAGAAGACATACTAATGCCAAACAGATAAATAACAAGGTGCTCAACATCATTGATCATCAGAGAAATGCAAATCAAAATGACAATGAGATATGATCTCACCCCAGTCAAATGGCTTTTATCCAGAAGTCAGGCAATTTCAAACACTGGCAAGGATATGGAGAAAAGGGAACTCTTGTATACATACTGTTGGTGAAAGTGTAAATTAGAACTGTGAATATATGGAAAGAACGAAATCCCCTATTTTCCATGTATTGTCTGAATTCTTATTAAATAATAGCCCTGTGAAGTAGGCCCTGTTATTATTTTCATTTAAAAGATGAAGGAACTGAGGTACAGAGAGTGTAAGTAATTTGCTCACATATTTAGGGGAGCTAAAAATTAAAACAATTGAACTCACGAAGATAGAAAGTAGAATGATGGTTAAGAGAGACTGGAAAAGGTAGTGGACGGGAAGGTGGTTAACGGGTACAACAGTACACTTTGATAGACTGAATCAGATCTAATATTTGAGAACACTACAGACTTAACACTACAGTCAACAATAATTTATTGTACATTTTAAAATAACTAAAATAATATACTGAGATTGTTTGTAACACAAAGAAAGGATAAATGCTTGTGGTGATGTATACCCCATTTACTCTGATGGGAACATTATGCATTGTATACCTGTATCCAAATATCTCATACACAGCATAGATAAATAGACCTACTATATACACACATAAATTAAAAATTAAAAAAATAACCTTTTAAGTGAATCCACTTAAAATCCACTCAATGAAGGAAATATCCATATAAGCCTTACATTTTAAAGTGTTCAATGGTTAAAACAAATATCATTCCTCACACATCTCCTGATAAAATTCTGACCACTTGAGAGAACTTTTAAAGTATCATTGCCATTTTTGAGTACCTACTACTGGAGAAGCTTTAAATTTTTATGTACATATTCTAAACTTCTTGAAAAATCCCTTTATAAAAACTCTTTTTAAAATGTGAAAACTGAGGTCTAAAGTATAAGGAAATCAGAAATATTTAAGGATATAAACTCTGATCTAGGCAGGGCACAGTGGCTCATGCCCACCTTGGGATCCCTGCACTTTGGGAGGCCAAGGCAGGCAGATCACCTGAGGCCAGGAGTTCAAGACCAGCCTGACCAACACAGTGAACCCCCATCCCTACTAAAAATAAAAAAATTAGCCAGGCGTGGTGGCAGGCACCTGTAATGCTAGGTAATCGGGAGGCTGAGGCAGGAGAATTGCTTGAACCCCGGAGGTGGAGGCTGCAGTAAGCTAAGGTCATGCCACTGCATTCCAGCCTGGGTGACAGGACAAGACACCATCCCGAAATGGTAAAAAATAAAAAAACTCTTACCTGTATGACTTTTAATTCTGTGCTTCTAACCATCTTCACTGTCAGTTTCAAAATTCCTTACAATAAAATTTAATCTTACATAGATTGCCAGAAGTTCTGATTTCATGTAAAGCTATAATAAATTATCACGCACAGTAAAAATTTCATTACAGAAAAAATAACCTTTTAATTTAACAAGTACTACAAATAAAGCCAAGAAGTGGAGACAGAGAATAAATGCAGGCAAGAGAGTTCCTTTAGTCAACAAGGGAGGTCAAGGAAGACCACTCTCCCATTAATGATTACATTTTTTTTTTTTTTACCAAAACCACCTTCACAAAAAGGGCTATTTTGTTTTCCTTCCCCTGATTCTCTCTCCAGGCACACTACTGGCAGAATGCTTGGCACGTATTAGGCATTCAGTAAATAATTCTGAATTAATTTAGATTTATTAAGTACCTATAAGTATACAAACAATAATACAATCTACATAAACCTAGAACTTAAAAACTCATAAAAACAAGTTTAAAGAAGATGCAACACAATAAAACCAGATAATAATTGAATGGTATTCATCCTGAGATGAGGATGTGTATCAAAAAGAAAAGAAAAAATAATAAAACGGACTTCATCAAGAAGCAAAGGATGCAAGGAAAAGGTTACGCTGCTGACCTACTAAACCAATTATCTTTCATTTCCAGCAATATTCTAGGTCAAAATTATTATTAAGCATGGTTATGCTTCCTCCCCAAATCATTAGTATGACCTCACAGGCTTAGCTTCCAATAACCACTTGCTATAATCCAATTCCTTGAACTCATGATGAAACACTTTCCAATATAATCTTGAATTAATCATGGTATAAATGGAATAAAATAACACAAAGTAACATATTACTTTGTAGTTTCAAGATTTTCTGTTCAGCTTCTGATATGGTTTGGCTGAGTCCCCACTCAAATCTCATTGCAGTTGTACTCCCATAATTCCCACATGTTGTGGGAGAGACCTGGTGGGAGATAATTTGAATCATGCGGGCAGTTTCTCCCATACTGTTCTCATGATAATGAATAAGTCTCACAAGATCTGACGGTTTTATCAGGGGTTTCAGCTTTTGCATCTTCCTCATTTTCTCTTGTTGCCACCATGTAAGAAGTGCCTTTTGCCTCCTGCCATGATTCGGAGGCCTCCCCAGCCCTGTAAAACTGTAAGTCCAATTAAACTTTTTTCTTCCCAGTCTCAGATATCTTTATTGACAGTGTGAAAACAGACAAATACAGTAAACTGGTACCAGTGAAGTGGGGTGTTGCTTAGAAGATACCAAAAAATGCAGAAGGAACTTTGAAATGGGTAACAGACAAAGGCAGGAACAGTTTGGAGGGCTCAGAAAACAGGTAAATATGGGAAAGCTTGGAACTTCCTAGAGACTTGTTGAATGACTTTTATCAAAATGCTGATAGGGCTATGGATAATAAAATCCAGGCTGAGGCAGTCTCAGATGGAGATGAGGAACTTCTTGGGAACTGGAACAAATGTGACACTTTTTATGTTTTGGCAAAGAAACTGGTGACATTTTGCCCCTGTCCCAGAGATTTATAAAACTTTGAACTTGAGAGAGATGATTTAGGGTATCTGATGGAAGAAATTTCTAAGCAGCAAAGCATTCAAGGGTAACTTGGGTGCTGTTAAAAGCATTCAGTTTGATAAGGAAAGTAGAGCATAAGTTTGAAAAGTTTGCAGCCTAACAATATTATAGAAAAGAAAAACCCATTTTCTGAGGAGAAATTCAAACTGGCTGCAGAAATTTGCAAAAATAACAAGTAGCTGGATGTTAATCCCCAAGACAATAGGGAAAATGTCTCCAGGGTATGTCAGAAGTTTACACAGCAGCCCCTTCCATCACAGCCCCAAAGACCTAGGAGAAAATGGTTTTGTGGGCTGGGCCCAGGATCAATGTACTGTGTGCAGCCTAGGGATGTACACAGCTGTGCCCCAGCTGCTCCAGCTGTGGCTGAAAGGGGTCAACATAGAACTTGGACTGTGGCTTCAGAGGGTACAAGCCCCAAGTCTTGGCAGGTGCCATGTGGTGATGAGCCTGCAAGTGCATAGTAGTCAAGACCTGGGGTTTGAGAACCTCTGCCTAGATTTCAGAAGATGTATGGAAATGCCTGGATGCCTAGGCAGAAGTCTGCTGCAGGGGTGGGCACTCATGGAGAACTATCGAGTCTGTCCAGCAGACTCAACTGAGTGATGGATGAAAAACATACACTGACACGGGCTTGCCAGTCAATGCAGCCAAGGAAGCTCTGCTAAAGTTAGCAGCAGCCCCCATAAGCTGGAAGCCTTCACATTTATTTACTACAGAGTAAATGGCAAAGGTCTCATATAAACACCATTGGGGGCAATTAATATCACCAACCCCCCGAGTAAAGAGGAGTTCTGCCTGCAAATGTTCAAAGGTCAGTCTTAGTACCACATAAGTAAACAAACTATTTAGATAAACTCCTCTCTATATTCCCTTGTTATGTACTCTATGCTATTAGCTCAAGGTAAGAGGATTAGGCTGCCTTCAGCCATAACCTTCTTCTGAGGCTTTTGCAAAACCTTCCGGTCTTCCAAGAAGGTTTGTGTTCTCTAAAATTTCTCCCACCATTCTGACTGATCTCCCACAGAGAACCTCTGCTAGGGCAGCACAGAAGGGAAATGTGGGGTCAGAGCCCCAACACAGAGTCCCTACTAGGGCATTTCCTAGTGGAGTTATGAGAAGAGGGGCACTACCCTCCAAATGCCAGAATGGCAGATCCACCAACAGCTTGCTCCATTTGCCTGGAAAAGCCACAGACACTCAATGCCAGCACATGAAAGCAGCTGGGAGGGAGGCTATGCCCTGCAAATCCACAAGGGTGGAGCTGCCCAAGACCATGGGAACCCACCTCTTGCATCAGTGTGACCTGGATATAAGACCTGGAGTCAAAGGAGATCATTTTAAAAATTAGGCTGCCCTACTGGATTTCAGACTTGCATGGGCCGTTGTTTTAGTCAATTTCTCTCATTTGGAATGGCTGTATTTACCCAATACCTGTACCCCCACTGTATCTGGGAAGTAACTAGCTTGCTTTTGATTTTACAGGCTCATAGGCAGAAAGGACTTGCCTTGTCTCAGGTGAGACTGGACTGTGGACTTTTGGGTTAATGCTGAAATTAGTTAAGGCTTTGGGGGACTGTTGGGAAGGCATGGCTGGTTTTGAAATGTGAGGACATGAGATTTAGAGGGGCCAGAGGTGGAATGATATGGTTTGGATCTGTGTCCCCACCCAAATCTCATCTTGAGTTGTACTCCCATAATTCACACGTTGTGGAAAGGACCCAGTGAGATAACTGAATCATGGTGGTGGCACGGGAGGTTCCCCATAGAATAAGTCTCACAAGATCTGATGGTTTCATCAGGCATTTCCACTTTCTTATTTTCCTCATTTTCTCTTGCCACCACCAAGTAAGAAGTGCCTTTCACCTCCCGCCATGATTCTGAGGCCTCACCAACCATGTGGAATTGTAAGTCCAATTAAACCTCTTTTCCTTCCCAGTCTTGAATATGTCTTTATCAGCAGTATAAAAACAAACTAATACAGCTTACTTTCCTTGAATCAATCTATTAAAAAAAGATTTTAATAAGTCTAGGGTCTTAAAAAAAAATTTAGATGGCATTCATTTGTTGTCTTCTTTTTCTTGACTACTGTTTCTTTGTTGACACTTAGGTGAAAGCTAATTCTCCCCTTAAATAGTAGATTAAAAAAGGGGGGCTCTAGAACCATACCGCCAGATTTCAAATTCTGACTCCACCATTCATTAGCTCTGTGAGTGTGAGCAAATTACTCATGCTCTCTGTACCACGGTTCCTTCATCTGTTCAATGAAAATAAGAATAGGGCCTATCTTGGGGAGGGCTATTGTAACAATTCAGTTAATATATAAAAATCACTAAGAACTGTGTATGGCCCATAATAAACACTCAATATATATTAGCTATTACTTGTTAGCTATTACTTAACACTATGATTATGTAATAGCTAATATATACTGAGTGTATAGTTATGTTCCATGACACGTTAAACTATGAATACATGGAATTGCAAATGTATACTTATTATGGTATATAAGAATAATCTTTTCCCACAAGGTGTAGAATATATTTCTTTGTAAAATGTTTCATTCTAAAAAATCATTTTGAGTCAAAAAACAGCTTAGTATGGTTCAGTGCATAAATATCTGTAAGGATCACTCAGCAACATCCTTAGTCCATTACAAGACAATAATTAATGTCAAGAAATAATAGCACAGATAGTTTTAATTATTTTCCCTTATACATCCTCACAATAAAATTCACGTTTTTCTTTTGTTTATTCACCCCACTTCATCTTCCTTCTTTTCCTATTAAATATGTTTCAATATTTATTCACTATTTCTCTCCATATTTGAAATTATTTGTAAAATTACACAAAACCGATTTATTCAATACTTTTCCATTAAGCCTCTGCTGTAAGCATTTTTCTATCAAGAGAAATAGCATATATTATTCCTTTACTTAACCATTAATAACTCAGGTTCTTAAGAAACTGATCAAAAAAAATTCTGTATTCCAAATAAAAAAATTAGGACCTTAATCACGCCAGAACACCATATAAAACAGTGATAAACAATAGAAGAAAATCAGTTATTCCCACAGTACCCAGAATGTGTGTCAAGTTTCCCAGGGGTGCTATAGCAGATACACAAAAGCACTATGGAATATTTTAAGGGTCTGAGAGAAACAGAAATACTTGACATCTGCTGGACACTGTACTACTAGCAAAAGGAACTTTAGGATTTCCATGTTAGATTGCATTACATTTCTTGTGTGGCATCATGAAGCTGGGTATTTAACAACTGCTGTGATAAAAAGCAAACACAGAGCCAAGGAAATGAGGGAGGCAGCATCGAAACTGATTTTAAAGTATGAGAAGCTGTCCAGTACCCAACAGGCTCACATATACTATTAGTAAACAGTTACAGTTGTTTAAGAAGAAAATAATTGTTTTCTTTTAATTTATACATGTACTTTTAATGACTACTAAGTTCTTACGACATAAATATTTAATCACTGGAACTTAGGTATTTCGCTTTGTCTTGAGACATCATGAAAAAATTACAGAGATATTAAGGGCATTATGAAGGGAAAACATTTAGAAATCCCTGAGTTGATCTTTAAAGAAAACAGATCTATTATTTAAATGACTAAGAATTATAATATGTGGAGAGTTATCAATTGCAACATTTATGGTAACAGATCTTTACCAAAAAGTCTTTCAACTCCCTGGTAATTCTTAATTGCTATAATTATTCTCCTACAGTCTCACTCAACTTTAATCTCATTTCTTACTGTACCATTTTCAGCATTTCATCAGACTCATACCTTCCTCTTCAAGTCTAAAATTGAAGGAGTATAAGAATATGACAACTCAGTTAATGAGAAAGAAGTCACATACCTTCAAGTTCAAATAGAGATGTTTTTGCAAAATTTTTGACCACTAAGAAATTCCAGATATAAAGATCACTACCTATATGAGTCAGTCAACTTCATTAGGAGGTGGATATTTGAAACTCTCACTATAACAACAACAAAAATGTGCTAAACTTTTTACATATGGTAGTTTAAATGAAAATTTTGAATAGCCATGTGAAAATTATAAACTCACAAAATAAAAAAAATCCTTTCTTGGCACAATTACAATTTAATAGTTACTATCTGTTCAAAATGCAATATATGTATTAAATTATCTGCAAGTTCTCAGCCATTCCTCTGCAAGTTCTGGGCCATTCCTCAGCATACAAAGCTGAATTAACTTCTACTTCCTGTCATCAGGGAGTAACAGGAACCTGATTTGCCCTGTTGCCTTAAAAAACCTGAAAACTGTACAAAATATACAAAATATTTTCAGACACTGTACAACAGGTAACAAAGGGCTGTGATCCCTGAAGAAAGGTAACTAATGAAGTAGGTTCTATGATTGCCCCCGGCTTACTAGATAGAAACAGTTTTCCAGCTACAGCGACAGATGAAGAGACCCAAACAGAGCTCTGGGTCTCATTAAGCTGAGTAGACATAGACTAGAGTCAGGAAGGTCAAGGCAGGCAGAATTTGCGGGGCAAAATACTAGAGGATGGAGCTGCATTGAGAGAGAGAGTTCCAGAAGTTCTGAGTATTAATCAATCCATGCCTGAGAGAAAAGCTACTCCTGACAAAGGAAAGGAGTCATTGGAAAGCAGTAGACTAAAAAATTTCTAGAGGTCACAGAAGGCTTATAATAGTTCCTGTTTCCATCAGTCAGAGTGAAAAGACCATGTAATATTCAAGAAATTAAGTAAAGTCCCCAGAACAATAAATTCATAGTGAAGTCGGGTGTGGTGGCTCACACCTGTAATTCCAGCACTTGGGAGGGCCGAGGCGGGTGGATAGCTTGCGCTTAGGAGTTTGAGACTAGCCTGGCCAACATAGTGAAACCTGTTTCTATTAAAAATACAAAATAATTAGCAGGGCATGGTGGTGGGCAACTGTAATCCCAGCTACTCAGGAGGCTGAGACAGAATAATCGCTTGAACCCGGGAGGTGGATGTTGCAGTGAGCCGAGATCTTGCCACTGCATTCCAGCCTGGGCGACAGAGCGAGACTCCATTTCAAAACAAACAAAAACAAAAAACTTAATAGTGGGATTAAATTCACCCTAGATTAGAAAAAAAGCTGCTCTACTGCTCTGTGCCTACAGTAATAAAGCTTAAAACTAAGTCCCAAAAAGCTCAAATTGATTAACAAGTAACAACTGCATGGAAGAAAAAAATCCCATCATTCCTTAAAGGAATACAACAAAAATCAAACAATCAGTAAGATAAAATTCATAATGCCAAGTATCCAACCAAAAATCACCAGGCATGCAAAGAAGTAGAAACACATAATCCACAATCTGGATGGAAAGAAAAGTCAGTAACTCAGATAATGAAATTACGGAATTCAAAAACATTCAAACAGCTTTTATAAATATTTAAAAGATACTCAATAATTATTTAATGAACATAATGGAGAGAAAGTGAATATATATTTTTAAATGGAACATCTAGATGTGAAAACTATAGAATCTTTTTTTTTTTACGGAGTTTCACTCATGTTACCCAGGCTGGAGTGCAATGGCGCGAACTCGGCTCACCGCAACCTCCGCCTCCTGGGTTCAGGCAATTCTCCTGCCTCAGCCTCCTGAGTAGCTGGGATTACAGGCACGTGCCACCATGCCCAGCTAATTTTTTGTAGTTTTAGTAGAGACAGGGTTTCACCATGTTGACCAGGATGGTCTCGATCTCTTGACCTCGTGATCCACCCGCCTTGGCCTCCCAAAGTGCTGGGATTACAGGCGTGAGCCACCAAACTATAGAATCTTAAATGAAACATATACTAGAAAGGATGATCAGGAGACTAAACTGTATAGAAAAAAAAATCAGAAAACTTGAAACCACTGAATAAAAATTATTCAAAATAGAGCTGAATTATTTGCTTCCCATCGCCTAAGATCCTTTCACTGAAATGCTGCTTTATAAATGAGGATCATAGTCTTTCCCAAACAATAGTGCCTAAACAATGTTATATTCATTTGGATCACCAGCAATTCTTATCAGCAAAACAAATCATTTGAAAAGAATGTCAAAAAAAGACAATGGGCTTTTTTACGGTCTACAGATGTCAATATACATGTAAGGGTCATAATTTTTGAAAACTACCTTTGCTTTGCCCTCCATATGAAAAATATACTCCATGATATATACCCTCATGGTAGAATTGGACTTATCTTCAGAATTTCACACAGAAACACAAATAATAAATCTAAACATGTGATAAATTTTTCCATGCCTTTTCTTCTCTGACAAACATTAATGGGACATTTATATTTTGTAGAAATAATCCTTCAGAATTCTTAAAAATCTAGCAAGTTCTTTATTTAAAATTGACATTATACTTTGCTAAGCACAGTTATTTTTGTCTTCTTCGGCTATGAAAGTTTGCAGAAGGAAAGAATGGACTGGGAAAGAATTCAAAGGAGATTACAATTTACATATATATATATATATATGGTATGTATATAAATATATGGTGTATATATAACATATATATAATTATTGAGCAAAGTAGACAGTATATAAATATTCAATTATTCTTTATACATTTTTGCACACTCAAAATATTTCATGATAAAACCCACACAAAGCTGGAGAGGATGCCACAAAAGGTCTCATAAACTGCTATTGGTTACATATTATACAGGTTCTTTTAAAGTTCCAATCTTGGAGTCAAGATTTTCAAATAAAGATTTATGTTAAAATACATTCATTATTGCAATATTTCCAATAGTAAAAATATGACATTCAGTAAATATCAAAACAATAACAATAAATTATGTTAAATTCATAAAGTGAAAGTATTAGGCATTGAAAAATAAAGTTTTCAAAGCAGGGGAAAATAAGAAAATGCTAGTGGTATAGTAGCACAATACAAAAACATGGTCCAATTTTTACAAAACAAAAGTAAATTATATATTTACACACAAAAAAATACTAGGGGAAGCCGGGCATGGTGGCTCACGACTGTAATCCCAGCACTTTGGGAGGCTGAAGCAGGTGGATCGCGAGGTCAGGAGATCAGACCATCCTGGCCAACGTGATGAAACCCCATCTCTACTAAAAATACAATTATCTGGGTATGGTGGCCCACTTCTGTAGTCCCAGCTACTCAGGAGGCCGAGGCAGGATAATCGCTTGAACCCAGGAGGCAGAGGTGGCAGTGAGCCTAGATTGTGCCACTGCATTCCAGCCTGGTCACAGAGCGAGATTCCGTTTAAAAAAAAAAAAATACCAGAAAAAAATATGTAAACTATCAGAGAAGTTATCACTAGATAGTAGGCCTATGATTATTTTCTCAAATTTTCTATAATGACCCCATTACTACGTCTTCATATATATATAAAAAATTAAACCCTTCTCTGACACTCTCACTTTCTCATCCTTAAAAACATGAAAGCATAGGAATAAACTAAGACTGCTATCAAATGAACTAGCTAGAAGAAATACTGGCAGCCACTTAAACTTATATAGTATGTAATAATTTACAAAGAAGTTTGACATTTTCAAATTAGCTCCTATTAACACAGAAAGTAAAGCAGATACTTGCCTTTGCAGATTTGGAAATTTATAATAATTAGGAGAAATTAAGTAACTTACCCAAAATCAAAGCTAATAAGTAACAAAGCTAAAATTCAAACACATGCTTTTGACTCCATATCTGAACTCATTCCACTTTATGACACAATCTTTCTGACAATACAGGGGTCAGAAATCATGTCACTGGTCAAGGTAAAGTATTAATGTAGATAATATATCAAGAACCAAAGACACAAGACTAAAACTAAAACAATTTGCAACTCTATCCAAAAATCTTACATAGGAATGCTATTCCATCAAATTCAGGTTTGCATATAAAAAATTAAGTAGCTAGTCTGTAAGGGTAGAAAATGTAGGACTCATTCTATAGAAAGGATAGAAATATTTATATTAAATATGAATAAAAGAAACTACTCATCAGAACATAAGGAGGATCAAATGATATTCTGAAACATTTTAGACAATAAGTATCTAAAATAAATAAGGTAATGTTTGCTTAATATGCCTTATAAATGGTAATATAACCTAAATATACACACATAATTGGCAGCTAAAAGTGGGCGATAAACTAAAAATCACAAAAACAAGGAAAAAAAAAAAACTCAACCCTGAGATAGAGAAGTGAGCACCTCCTATTTAACTATACTTAGCAAGGTGACCTGGCAAGGATTTCTAATCCAAAATCATATACAATGTAGACGTTCAATAAATATTTTTGACCAACAGATTGATAACCTTAAAGTTAACAAATGCCCTCAGTTGAGAAAACCAAAATAAATTCTACTATCTGCTCCCAATACTTCCTAATGCCTACCAACATGAATCCTATTTTGTTGCAGAGATTCTTTTAACATTATAACTACCCAGTTTCTAAAGAGACATGCTGAGAGCAACTCTAAAAAAGCACTGAACAGACACTACACAGTATGAATAAGGCACTATGTATACTATTACCAGAGATTCAAAGATAAAGACTCTTTTCAAGGAATTCATATCTACTCAGTGTGCATGAACACATGGCAGAATATGGAAAGTCCTATAAAAAATTATAAACAAAGTCCAAGATGAAATAAATTACCCTCAGTTGGAGTATATAAAGAAGTTTCACTTATTCTGATAACTAAAGAATAGGAGGGCATGGCACGGTGGCTATAATCCACTAGATATAATTATAATCATACCTATAATCCTAGCACTGTGGGAGG
Organism: Sapajus apella; assembly: GCF_009761245.1. Classification (NCBI taxonomy): domain Eukaryota; kingdom Metazoa; phylum Chordata; class Mammalia; order Primates; family Cebidae; genus Sapajus; species Sapajus apella. The sequence continues at coordinate 16,485,510 of NW_022436982.1, forward strand.
CCAAGGCAGGAGGATAACCTGAGCTCATGAGTTCAAGACCAACCTCAGCAACATAAGTGAGACCAGTCTCTACAAAAAAATTTAAAAATTAGCCAGGCGTGGTGGTGCATGCCTGTAGTCACAGCTACTCAGGGGGCTGAGGTAGGAGCATTAATTGAGCCCAGGAAGTAGAGGCTATAGTAAGCCATGACCTCAACACTGCACTCCAGCCTAGGCAACAGAGCAGGACCCTGACACACACACACACACACACACACACACACACACACACACACACACGAATGGGAAACATTTTAAAAAGCAAAGATAAGAGAAAAGCCTTTCTAGCAAAGTGAAACGTGCAAGGCATAGGAAAGATCTTTCCATGTCTTTTGCATCTCCCTCACCTTATTGGTCTCTGAAACCTCTTCACTGTTCTCGGGAACCCTCAGAGTAGATCCCACCCATCATTCACAAACTCACAAACCAAGAGACATATTAACAGAGAAAAGGAAACTGGAAGAAAAACAAGTATGCTATAAGAATTAGCATACATTTAAAAACAATCACAGAAAGATCTGAGTTAGATACAATTAAAAAGAAAACATTTGCTGTGACAAATAGTGATGTATCTTAGAAACAATGCTGTGCCAACATTCTACTTAGGAATGCATTACCTTTTAACCCTTTGAAAGTAAATGTCATGTTTGTTTGGAGCCATCCAGTTTCTGGCAAAATAGTGAACTTGTACCAGAAGTTGACTGACTTTTGATTTTCTTTTGATTTACTCATGTTTTAGACATATTATCTATTGCAATAGAATTGATAACCTTAGAAATTAAAGAACACACACTTCACCTTGGAATATAAATTGTAAATGTATTTTAAGGTTTTACCAGAACACAGGTTTCAACAGAAAATTTCATTTCTAGAATTCCAAAAGAATTCTATTTTCCAATAGAATGAATATCTTCATACCAGCTTAATTTTAAGAATCTCTAACAATGCAACATTTGGCTAGAACATTCTATTTGGACTTCAAGAGTATATAAATAAAATGTTATTTGGTTCAAGCTTTTATAAAATTCTGAGACTTAATTAGAATATATACAAAAGATGCACTATGAGTTTAGTTTTAATATCAGATTTGCTTATATCATAATTCACTCAAACCTACAATCCTTTAGAAAAATACAGTAATAATTTACGGATACTTTACTATTTCAAATTTTTGCCTAAGTGATCCTTAGTCCTTACCAGATTTTTAATAAAGACATAATTATTTCAAAGGGGTTAATTTTCTGAATATGGTTACTGTGTGAGTATTAATATTGTTGTCTCAATAAATTAATCCTGCAATAACAATTATGCTAATAGAAATTCTGCTAAAATGGCTGGATTGAACCCTAATGAAGCCAATTCAGAATGGCAATCGTAACTGTAGTCATGATCATAGCAGTAACTCTCCACTTCTCCCCCAATACAATTCACAATTCTAAAAGCAAATTCTTACCTCACATCTATCTACATTCTCAAGTGGAAAAGCATCTGGTTTTACCTTTTCATAGTATTTCTTCCCTACATTAATGTTCATTCTTGAAAAGTAACACTTTAAGCATAATGTAAAATTTTGAAATAACTACTTATCATAATTATTAAGTATTGCACTTTAAAATAAAATCCTACTGTATTTTAACTACTAAAATTAAAACGTTTGAAATTAGTTGAAATAGTACTACAAAAATGTGCTATATGTGTTATAATGAATATTCATGTTTATATAACTTGAAAATTCAAATTCCAAAGTAGTAAGAATTTTTATACATATATATGCTTGATAATTTTCAAATAATTGAGTTCATTTGATTCCAATAAGTCCGTTTGTTGATAAAATCACCAAATACTTTAAAGATATTTCACAAAAATCTTTCTCAAAATTGTATCTATTGAAACTCAGTTTAATCTACAGTGTGAGATGAACATTTGGGATTATTTGTTGCTTCTCATATGCTATCATAAATCAGATTATCTCATGACCTCAATGTGGAACTTTAAAAAGCTCACTATACTCCCTTTCAACCAGAAGTTATTTACTTTATACTTGATTGGTTCTTAAGGACAAATTTAGATACTAGCTTTCACAGGGTAGATACATTTTTTATCTGGTGAATATAACTATATCTGAATATTAAAGGAAAATACAAATAATTATCTTTGCTATGCAAATTAGAAATGCCTTTGGGATAAGAAAAGGCCTCCAGGTATTTTCAAGTAAGTGGATGCAGAAGTGTATTTCATGTCTAGTATACTTCCCAACTACTTTAAATACTATTGATCTCGGGATTGTTTATATATAATTATATCTAGTTCATTTGCCTTTGAAACATTTATTTTTGATGATAACATAAAAATTTACCAAAGGCATTGAAAAGAATAGGCAAGACTTTATCAATCTTACTGAATGGCCAAAGATTATTATTAGTGTTTCACGTTAACATTGTAAAGTTACCATAACTGCATTTTTATTGCTTGCAATTCTATTTAAACATTTATATGCTTCTATTTCTAAAAAAAAAAAACAAAAACAAAAAAAAGTGTTCATAAAGTAATTTTAATGCAACAAGAGTTTTCAAAAGTCTACATATAAGACTGCAATCCTATTCAATGAGTTTTTATGGGCCCTCTTTTCTTCTAGGTTTATTTTCTCCTGAATAACCTTATAAAATGATAAATTTGTTAAAAGAATGAGAATTATTCTGTGATAGTTCCAGATGACAAAGTAGATATGTCCCATTCACGTCTATAAGATAGTTTAGATTTACAGATGGATTTTAAAACATTTTAGTTTACTAATTATAAATTTATCTTCCCTCACAAAAAAATATATAAATGATAAGTCCTGATGACAAAACTTGAAGGTCCACACTTAATTACTAGAATCATTAGTAAATACAGATTCTATCATACTATTATCTACACATAGATGCAGATAACACACTTTGAAGACACAGACCTCCAGTAACAACTAATGACCTGTTTCACTTGGCTTCATGAGTAACTGCATCAATTCTGTACACACTAGAACCTATCTCAACTGGGCCCCTCCTATTAGAATTCACATGACTAATTATTCCCAACTGAATACAGCTTCATGGAAAGTACCTCAAATAAGTTTTCTCTCCTCTGCAAAACCCCAAAGATGTGCTATCTGGAGTGCTGTTTTAATTCAGGACTCAACAGGAAGAAGAATGGAGAACAATCAGTAAAGACTGCCACACCTGTAAGGGTAAGAGGGGTGGCACAAGGACCAGGTATTTATTTGCCACCTTCCCTCTAGGGTAAACTGTTCATCTATCAAACATTTTCAATCTTACTCTGAATTGTAAATTTAAACAATATCGAGTTACCTACTTCAATTAACTCACCAAATACAACGACAAAATCATTTTTTTGCAGCACAGTCAGCTTCCATTCCCAGGAAAATGAATTAAAAGTATTTTCCTGATTCCTCCCTCAAAACACAACTAAAAACCCTGAATATTACATATAAAATAAACATAAGAAAACTCTGAAGGTGGGGGACAAAAAGCAGACTTGCTAGAGACCTTGGGACCTTGTTATTAAATAGCAGTAAGTTCCCTGGGTTTTCTTTTTGCCATATGCACAGCAGATATGGAACAGGAAAAGCTGACAACCTAGAAACACCAATAAGTACAGAAAAAAAAAAAGCCTCAAAAAAGTTGCTTTCCACCCTAAAGACCAGGAAAGGGTTGGCCTAGTAAACAAAAAACTTTTAGACATTAACACTCTATTCCTGAAAAGTACCAAAGGAAAAAAAAAAATGTGGCCCCACCACCACTCATGCCAGCAAAGGCCAAGAGGGGAGCCTAGACTTCCCAGCCTACCTAATTGCTGCAAGAAGAATTTCAGAGGACAAGTGGAGAGCCAGGACGTTCATACTCACCATACTGCAATGAGGCTATCCACTCCTCCAGCCCCTGCTCCCATTGCAACTGTGTCAGAAAAGGCCAGGGAAGAGTCAGAATTTTCACCTCTACCCAGCAATATAACAAGGCTCCCTTCCTCCCAATGTCAGTAGAAGCCACATGGGAGACATTCTTGCCCCTTCCAGCTAGGGTGGTATCAGCGAAGGCCTAATAAAGGGTAAGAATACAGCCATCCAGCAATAAGAAACATCATCACATTCCTCAGGTGTCTTCAGAGACCAGAGGAACCTAAACTTCTGAACTCTTCTGGCAGTAAATTGGAGGGGCTACCTCTTCCTCTGAGTGAAAGCCATAGAAAATAGAAGGTTTAAATAAGATACAGAGTTCAAAATGTAATACCCAAAGCATCCAGATTCAATCAGAAAATCACTTGTTATACCAAGAACCAGTAATATCTCAAATTGAATTGTTAAAAAAAATCCACAGATGCCAAAGCCAAGATGACAGGCATGTCAGAATTGTATGACAACAATTTCAAAGCAGCCATAATGAAAATGTTTCAATGAGCAATTATGAAAGTAAAAGAAACAAATTGGAAGCCTCAGCCAAGAAACAGAAAATCTAAGCAAAGAAGACACAAAGAAAAAAAATGCAAATTGTATTACTGAAATGTACAAAACAAAACTGAATAAATGGGTTCAACAGACAACTGGAGAGGACAGGAAACAATCAGTGAAAAGCCAAAGAGAACAACAGAATTTACTCAATCGGAACAATATAGAAAGTAGACAAAATCAACAGCACCTCACAGGCCTGCCAAAGATCTAATATTTCTAACACCTGAGCCCAGGTAGAAGAGAAAGAGGCAGTGGTAAATAAATATACAAAAACATAATGGCTGAAAATTTATCAGGTTTGGTAAAAAGACATATTCATACAGATTCAAGAAGCTGAGCAAACCCAAACACAATAATCTCAAATAAATCTTCACCGAGTCATATCACACTAAAACTTCTAAAATCTAAAAACCAAGAAAAAATCTTTAAGACAGTGACACAGAAATACCATTATTACCTAAAAATAAACAATGATCCAGATGATAGCTGATTTTTTTCTGGAAACCACCAAAACCAGAAGGAAGGGGCACAGCATTTTTCAAATACCAAAAGAAAAGGACCCACAATTCTATAATACAACCAGTGAAAACATTTTTTAGGAATGAAAGAAAATCAAGACATTCTTAAAAAAAAAAAAAAAAAGGTGGGGCAAAATCTATGAATTGGTCATCAGGAGGCCAACCAAAAAAGAATGGCTAAGGTAAGTTTTCTAAATAGAAAAGAAATTTTAAATGGATATATTCTGGAACATCAAGAACAAAGATGGAAAAGAGTAAGGGCAAAAATCTGGGTAAACACAATAGACTTTCCTTGTCTTCTTCAGTTTTCTAAATTAGGTTTGATGGCTGAAACAAAAAGTATCATAATATGTTATGTGTGTCAAAAAATATTCATGGCAACTATATTATACAAGGGAGAGAAAAGGAAAATAGAGAGAAAGGTTTCTATTATACATGTCACTTCAAGTTGTAAAATATTGACACCACTAGACTCTAACAAGTTATATATATATAATAGAGCAACCTCTAAAAGATATATACAAAGAGATACCATCAAAAACAATACAGGTAAGTCAAAATGAAATTCTAAGTGTTTCAATAGCCAACAGGAAGGCAGAAAAAGAAAACAGAGATAGCAAACAGAAAAGAAAAACACAATGACACACAAATGATAACGTATCAATAATCAAACTGAAAATAATCTAATATATACAAATTGAAAGCGATCAACAGATTTTAAAACATTACGCAACCATACAGTAGCTAAAAGAAACTCATTTCAAATATGACAATATAGGTAAGTTGAAAGTAAAAGGAAGGAAAAAAGATATGTAATCATTCTTCAAAAACAATGAGTAGTGGTTACATTAACATTGAATAAAGTGTACTTTAGAGCAAAGAAAATTACTAGGCAAAGCAACAGACATTATACAATGGTAAAAGAATCTACCAAAAGGACTTAGTGATCCTAAGTGTTTACGTACCAAACTTTAGAGCTCAAAAATGTATGCAGAAATAAAAACTGATAGAAAAGAGTAATAGATAAATCAATAATTTTGTTTGACAACTTCAAAATGCCTCTCTCAACAATGAACAGAACTTGACAGTAAATTATTAAGGATACACAAGAACTCAACAACGAAACCAACCTATAGGATCTAATCAACATTTACAGAACAATCCACCAACATCAGCAAAATATATGTTATTTTCAAATGCCCATAGATTTATACAAAGATAAACCATATTTTGGGCCATAAAATAAACTTTGTCAAATTTAAAAGAATTTAAATCACAGAATACATTCTCTGACCACATAAAATCAAACTAAAAATTTGACAACGAAAAAAATCTCCAAACACTTGAAAATTAAATAACACACTTCAAATTAATCCTTGGTCATATAAAGGGTCTTAGAGGAAAGTTGAAATACATAGAATTGAATAAAAATTAAAAGGCAACGTATCAAACTATGAGGGATGAAGTTAAAGCAGCTGAGAGGGAAATTTACAAAATTAAACAGGTATATTACAAACGAGGAAACACTTCAAATCAATAATCTACACTTCCACTTTAAGAAACTGAAAATTAATGACACAGAAATAACAACAAAAAGGAAATAATAAGCAGAAATCAAAGTAATAGAAAACAGAAAAATAATATAAAAAAATCAATGAAACCAAGAACTAACTTTTTGAAAGCCCACATCTTTTCAAAAAAGTCTTCTGGCAAGACTGACAAAGGAAAAAAATAGGAAAAAGACACATCTGTTACAAATATCAAGAAAGAAACAGGATTATCAATACAGACACTACAGACATAAAACTACAAGAAAAAACTGTGAACAACTCTACACACATAAATTTACAACTTAGAAAAACTGACCAATACCTCAAAATGCACAAACTACCATACTTCACCAATATGAAATAGATAACTGTACAATCTTAAAACTATTAAGGAAATCAAATTGCCAATTTGAAAACTCCCAGAAAAGAACTCTCTAGGTGGAGATGATTTCACTGGAGAATTCCACCAAACATGTGAAGAAGAGTAACATCAACTCCACACAACTTGTTCCAGAAAACAGAAGAGAAAGTAGCATTTCCCCTTATCTCTGATACAAAAACCAAAGGTAGTACAATAAAAGAAAGATATACACCAATACTCCTTATGATTAGAGATGCAAAAAATATTTAACAAAACATTAGCAAATAGTATTTATCAATGTATAAATATAATTCTACACCATGGCCAACTGAAATTTATTCCAGTGGGCAAAGCTGTTTCCATATTCAAAAATAAATCCATGTATTCCACCATTTCAACAGTCTGAAGAAAAATCTCCTGGTAATATCAAGTGATGCAGTACAAACATTTGATTCCACTTATGATTTTTAAAAAATTCTCAGCAATGTAGGAACAGAAAATTTCCTCAACTTGATAAACAATGTTTACAAAAAACTTGCAGGGGCCATTTAGTGAAAGATTGATTTCTCTCTAAAATAGGAGCAGGGTGAGGAGGTTCACTCTCACCACTCTTATTCAACATAGTACTGGAAAATACAGCCAGCACAATAAGGGAAAAAATAAAATAAAAGGCACACAGATCAGAAAGAAAGAAAACTGTACTTACGTACAACTAACATGATTATCTATGTAGAAAAATCAAGGGATCATTTAAAAACAAAATCTTAGAAATAATAAGTACACACGGAAATCATTATTCTATATACTAGTAATGCACACATGGACACTAAACATAAAAATACAGTATCATTTGTCAGCATACAAAAAAGTTTGAATACACAGGTGTAAATCTAACAAAAGATATACAGGACTTGTATACTCAAAACTACAAAATGGTACTGAAAGCAATCAAAGAAAATCTAAATAAACAAAGAGAAATCTTATTCTTATGTCCAAGGATTAAAAGTCAACAAACATGCCTATTCTCCCCAAAACTGGTATCTGGGTTCAACTGAAAATCTGAGCTAAATTTTATTTCTTTTTTGAGATGGAGCCTCACTCTCTCACCAGGCTGGAGTACAATGGTACAATCTCGGCTCACTGCAACCTCCACCTCCCAGATTTAAGTGATTCTCCTGCCTCAGCCTTCCGAGTAGCTGGGACTACAGGCACATGCCACCATACCCAGCTAATTTTTGTATTTTTAGTAGAGACAGGGTTTCATCATGTTGGCCAGATGGTCTTGATCTCTTGACCTAGTGACTCACCCGCCTCCGCCTCCCAAAGTACTGGGATTACAGGCCTGAGTCACCACACCCAGTCTAGATTTTTTTTTTAAATAGAGACAAGAGTCGTCTTAACTTCATGGAAAAGCACAGGACTAAAAGAGCTAAAACAATTTGAAAAAGAAAAAAAAGCAGGAGAAATCATTCTAGCAGATTTTAAGATGTGTTATAGAGGTATAGTAATCAAGATGGTATGATATTGACAGAAAATAAGACACATAGATCAACAGAACAGAATAAAGAAATATGCCATGCAAATATGCCTATGTGACTTTAGACAAAGATGGCAAAATAGTTTAATGGGAAGAGACCAGTACTTTTAACAAATTGTGCTAGAAGAATTAGACATCCACAGGCAGAAAAAGAAAAGAACCTTGACCTCCTTAAATCTCTTCTTATACAAATATTAACTCAAAATGGATTGTTAACTTAAGTATGAAACATAAAACTATAGCAAAGACTTGGAACCAACCCAAAATGCCCATCAATGATAGACTGGATTAAAAAAATGTGGCATATATACACCATGGAATACTATGCAGTCATCAAAAAGGATTGAGTTCATGCCCTTTGCAGGGACATGGATGAAGCTGGAAACCATCATTCTCAGCAAACTGACACAAGAACAGAAAACCAAACACCACATGTTCTCATTCATAAGTGGGTGTTGAACAGTAAGAACGCATGGACAGAGGGAGGGGAACATCACACACTGGGGCCTATCAGGGGTGGAGGTTTAGGGGAGGGACAGCAGGGGGGGGGGCCAGGGGAGGAATAGCATTAGGAGAAATACCTAATGTAAGATGACGGGATGATGGATGTAGCAAACCACCACGGCACCTGTATACCTATGTGACAAACCTGCACATTCTGCACATGTACCCTAGAACTTAAAGTATAATAACAATAAAAAATTTCACTTTCCAAGCATTTGTTGCTATTAAAAAAAAAAAAACCTATAAAACTTTTAAGAAAAAAAATAAGAGAAAATCTTTGGTCTCTAGGGGTAGGCAAAAACAAAATCTCAATTTGACACCAAAAACACATCTACTAAAGAAAAAATTAAAATTAAACTTAATCAAAATTTTAAATTGTGTTCTAAAAAAGACCATATTAAGAGGATGAAACACAAGCTATAGAGTAGGAGACAATATTTGAAAACCACATAGTTACAAAATACCAGTATCCCAGTATCTGGGATACGTAAAGGACTTTCAAAACTCAGCAGTAATTTTTTTAAATCCAAATAGGAAATAGGTAAAAGACATGAAAAGACATTTCATCAAAGAGTATATACAGATGGCAAATGAATACAGGAAATATGTTCAACACCATTAACCACAAGAAATGCAAATTAAAGCTACAACGAGGTATAACTATACATCAGCAGAATGGCTAAAAGAAAATATAGTGACAGGCCGGGCACAGTGACTCAGGCCTATAATCCCAGCACTTTGGGATGCCAAGGCGGGTGTATCATGAGGTCAAGAGATAGAGATCATCCTGGTCAACATGGTGAAACCGCATCTCTACTAAAAATACAAAAGTTAGCTGGGCATGGTGGCACATGCCTATAGTCCCAGCTACTCGGGAGTCTGAGGCAGGAGAATTGCTTGAACCCAGGAGACAGAGGTTGTGGTGAGCCGAGATCCCGCCATTGCACTCCAGCCTGGGCAACAAGAGCGAAACTTTGTCTCAAAAAGAAAAAAGAAAACATAGTGACAACACCAAATGCTGGTGAAGAAGCAGATAACCTGAATTACTCACACACTGCTGGAGAAAATGTAAAATGGTATAGACACTCTGACAAACGGCTTGGCAATTTCTTAACAAAGTAAGGCTATAACAATCATATGACCCATATGATACTGACTTCAGCTGACAAAACTGCATGGAGACTATACCACCATATCCTCACCAAGGCTGGAACCATGGCACATCATCAAGCCAGCACTTTTGTACTCATCTGTAGATGAAAGTCTTTAGCCAGGAAACTAGTGTATAAAGTCCAGAAGTGACTGCTCCATCAAGTGCACACATATCAAACACAAAAAAAATCAAAAAAACATGCCACCAAAAAACAAAATGACAATTTTCTAATAACCAATCCAAAAGAAATGGAGATCTTTTAATTGTCAAAGAATTCAAAATACAGTCATATGTAACTTAACAACAGCATTCATTCTGAAAAATACATCATTAGGTGATTTTGTCCTTGTGCAAGTATCATAGAGTGTACATACATAAACCTAAATGACATAGCCTACTACACACCTAGGCTATATGGTAGAGTCTGTAGCTCCAAAGTTACAAACCTGTACAGCATGTTACTGTACTGAATACTATAGGCAACTGTAACACAATGGCAAGTATTTGCGCATGTAAACATATCTAAACATAGAAAAAGTACAGTAAAAATATAGTATTATAATCTTATGGGACTACCATCAGATATGTAGCTCATCATTAACCAAAACATTGTTATGAAGAGAATGATTCCATTTGGTTCAAGGAAGCCCCACCAAGCTACAACAGAACACAGATGGATGACTCAATGATATTAAAGAAAACAATACATGAACAAAACAAGAATGACAACAGAGTGATAAAAATCATTAAAAAGAAACAGAAATTCTGAAGCTGAGGAATACAATGAAATGCAAAATGAAATAGAGTATCAACATCAGATTTAATCAAGCAGAAGAATCTGTGAACTCAAAAACAGATAATTTGAAATTACTCATTACATTTAAAAGAATATTTTTTAAAAAAAAAAGTAAAGAAAGCCTACAGTACTTATGAAACACCATGAAGAGAACCCATCCTTGCCACTTTTATTCTATATACTACTGGAAGTCCTACCCAAAGCAATTAGGCAAGAAAAAGAAATAAAGGCCATCCAAATTAGAAAGGAAGAAGTGAAACTGTCACTGTTTTCACATAACACAATCTTATATACAGAAAATTACAGACTCTTTCCAAAACAAAAAAACTGTTAGAAACTAGTAAACAAATTTAATGAAGTTTCAGTATACAAAATCAGCATATAAAAATCAGTTGTGCTTCTATACACTAAAACATACTCTCTGAAAAAAGAAATTAAGAAAACAATCACATTAACAACAGTATCAAAAAGAAAAAAACATGGCAAAGCGTGGTGGCTCAGGCCTGTAATCCCAGCACTTTGGGAGGCTGAGGCAGGTGGATCTCAAGGTCAGGAGATCGAGACCATCCTGGCCAACATGGTAAAACCCTGTCTCTAGTAAAAATACAAAAATTAGCTGGGCATGGTAATCCCAGCAACTTGGGAGACCGAGGCAGGAGAATCACCTGAACCCAGGAGGTGGAGGTTGCAGTGAGCTGAAATCACGCCACTTCATTCCAGCCTGGGCAACAGGGCAAGACTCCATCTCAATAAAAATAAAAAAGAATAAAAATAAATAAATAAATATTTCTTTCATGTATTTGGTTAGAAATAAATCTAACCAAATTTAGATTTATTTCTTACCAAATACATGAAAGATCTATAACTGAAAACTATAAAACACTGATGAAAGAAATTAAAGACACAAATAACTGGAAAAGCAGCTCATGGATTAGAAGGATGGTTATTGCTAAAATATTTATATTACCCAAAGCAATCTACAGATGCAATGCAATCCCTATCAAAATTCTAATGGCATTTTTCACACAAAGGAAAAAAAAAAGTCATAAAATTCATATGGAACCACAAAAGATTGTGAATAGCTAAAGTAATCTTAAGCAAGAAGAACAAAGCTGAAGCATCACACTTTCTGATTTCAAACCAGATTATAAAGCTATAATAATCAAAACAGCACACTGGCATAAACACAAGATAAACAGACCAATTGAACAGAATAGAGAACTCTGAAATAAACCCATACACAAATGGACAACTAGTTTTCAACAAAGGTGCCAAGAATACACAATGTGCAAAGGAAAATCTCTTCAATAAATGTACCAATAAAACTAGATAGTTACATGTGGAAGAATAAAATTGGAACCTTATCTTATGCCATACACAAAAATCAACTCAAAATGGATTAAACTTAATCATAAGACCTGAAATCACAAAACTAGGAAAAAAAAAAAAAAGGAAAAAACTCCTTGAAATAGGTCTTGTCCATGATTTTATAATCTCATTTATATTTTATTTCAATTTATAGAACCAGAATGAGAACCATATTCAACAATTCAAAATAATGTACCAGGGATATCTGGAGCAATCAAAAGAGACCCCAAATATTCACAAAGCTGTCATTATGTTCTATCAGGTTTAGGATTACTTGAGATTCTAAGACTGAGTGTGGTGACCGAGACCTGTAACCCTAGTGCTTTGTAAGGCTGAGACACGAGGATGCTTGAACCCAGGTGTTCAAGACCAGCCTGGCATAACAGCAAGACCCTATATGTACACAATGTTTTTAAATTAGCCAAGCATGTTAGGTACACACCTGTAGTCCTAGCTACTTGGGAGGCTGAGGCAGGAGAATCACTTGAGCCCAGGGATTCGAGGCTGCAGTGAGCTATGATCACACCACTGTATTCCATGCTGGATGACAAAGCAAGATGTGGTCACTTAAAAAATAAAAATACTCTACATCTACTCAAAGGTTAAAAAAAAAAATCATGCCATACTATGGCAGTGAACAAACCTTCCATAACTCCTTCCTGCCCCTGTAATTTGTTGCTGACCTAGTCATTTGGTAAAACTATCACCTTCACTACAACCAACACAAAACTCCACAATACATCACCCTACTCTACTATACCCCACTCTTGTTCATAACCCTTATTCAACAGACCCATCTGTGGTTTCAAATAAACCAAAACTGGAAAAAGAAAAAAGGTCTTTATCATAAATGGTATATAAAGTATAACAAAATAGATACCTGTGGTTAATAAATGTTGCTATACAGGACATTTATTCAACAAGCAAACTTAAGAGTTTCAAAATAATAAATGGCCTAAAAATCTGCTATGCTAGCTTACATGCAACTTTTAAATTAATCAAAGATCCCATACAGAATCAGCATGAATAGTCACATACTTTTATTTAATTATTAGTTTCATCCAAGTTACAGGTTATTTTTCAACTTACACATAATTATTAAGATATAACCAAAAAACAACAACAACCAAAAAAGCAGTCCCAAATACCATCCATAAATGTATTCATTAGGTCATATATTACTTACATTATTTCTTAAATTTGGGGACATATTTCTAGAATTCTCAAAGTATGAAACATCTGTCTCAAAAAAATTACAGTCTGTCAGTACCAATTTTTTCATAGAGCCATCCTTCTTAAAGAACTGTTGTATTCCTGCTTCATTCTGAACTACTGCTATCAGGTCTTCTCAGACTTTATTTATCTTCACCTTGGAATATCTTTATATTATTCATGTGTTGGATCTCACATTTCCTCAATCCGAACTTATTATCTTTGTTGGGATACTCTTTGTTTTGATGGTACACATCTTCCAGTGGCCTCCTAAGAATATGTGCATGAGAGACGTGAGACCATATATTACAGAAAATGTCTTTACTATGATTTTACACTTGATTAATATCTGGATGCTCACTGCAACCTCTGCCTTTTGGGTTCAAGTGATCCTCTCACCTCAGGCTTGTAAGTAGCTGGGATTACAGGCACATGCCACCATGTCCAGTTAATTTCTATATTTTTAGTAGAGATGGATTTTTGCCATGTTGGTCAGGCTGGTCTTAAACTCCTGGCCTGAAGTGATCTACCCGCCTCAGCCTTCCAAAGTTCTGGGATTATAGGCGTGAGCCACTGTTCCTGGCATTTTTTTTTTTTTTTTTTTTTTTTAGACAGAGTCTTGTTCTGTTACCCAGGCTGGAGCACAGTGGCATGATCTTTGTTCACTGCAACCTCCAACTCCTGGGCTCAAGCCATCCTCCCATCTCAGCCTCCCAAGTAGCTGGAACTACAGGTGTGCACCACCACCAACTAATTTTTGTATTTTTTGTAGAGACAGGGTATCACTGTGTTAGCCATGCTGGTCTTGACCTGAGCTCAAGCAATCCACATGCCTCAGCCTCCCAAAGTGCTGGGATTACAGGCATGAGTCACTGTGCCCAGCCAGATCAACATTTTTTAATATGTAAATATACTTATTCTTATTTTCAAGAGACTAGTTTCCATTACTTTGTACTATAATATCATGCATTTACTTGTTCAGTTATTCATTCATTTATTCAGTGCCGTTGTGCCAGGGGCTATAATAAGCACTATGGAAAATATGCACAATATGGTCCACACACTGTTCAATGGAAAAGGCAACAAATTGACACATATAAATAATTACAATGAAATATAAATGCTGTCAAAGCAGTATTCAAGAGACCATATTTCTATAGTCTCAAATCAAATACAGACCTATCTATATTTGATTCGCTGATATCTAATGAATCACAAAAATACAGTATCGACTTGTGCTTTATTATATTCTTATTTCTAAAATAATTTCTAAAAATGGGGGGGAAGAGAGCTTAATTATCAGGACAATAAAACAATGTGTTAGTACTTCCATATATCATTTGATATGGTTTGGCTGTGTCCCCACCCAAATCTCATCTTGAATTGTAGCTCCCATAATTCCCACATGTGGTGGGAGTGACACAGTGGGAGGTAACTGAATCATAGGGACAAGTCTTTCCCCTGCTGTTCTTATGACAGTGAGTATGTCTCACAAGATCTGATGGTTTTATGAAGGCGAGATCCAATGCACATCCTCTCATCTGCCACCATGTAAAATGTGATTCTGCTCTTCATTCACCTTCTGCCATGATTGTGAGGTCTTCCCAGCCATGTGGAATTGTGAGTCAATTACACCTCTTTTTCTTTATAAATAACCTAGTCTCAGGTATATCTTTATTAGCAGTGTGAGAACAGATTAATACATCATCAAAACCAGAAATCTACCTAAAAATATATTTAATATTCTCAAATCTAATTTCAAATCAGTAATTAGTGTGAGAAGTCATTACATCCATTGAAACCAAAATGAAAAAGATCTTTACCCCGCCCAGTTAGAAATGTTTCCACTGACTGACTTTACGGTAACTGTTCTATGTCCCATAGTCTGTGCACCCTCCAACCCACCAAACCACCTGCCTCCATTCATCCTCATGTGCAATAAAAGTAAAGTAAATGCAACAACTCAGGGAAACATCCAGATGGAAAAAGAATTAATTACACCATCTATATGTTTAATGGGGGCCTCAAGAGCTTTTGGTGATTCCCTGAAGACCACTATTCCAGTTTTCTACATACTGTATTCTTTTCTACCAACAAAACTTAGTGTATCTCTAGTGAAAGTGGTGTGTAACAAAGTATAGAAACTTAAAGCAGCGCCATTCAAACTGCAGTACCGTGAACTGGTTGCTACTAGTTGGCCATAAAAGAAAGCAAGACAAGTATCAAAACGTTAGCAGTGAAGAGACCACAAGGTTGATATACATTCTGGCACATTCTCCTTACTGTTTGCTTACTAGCACGTCTTCAGACAGACCACACTGAGATCACTGCCCTAAGACAAACACATGTCAAGTAACTATTAATAGAAGAGAAAAAAACAGAAAGTAACACAAAAAAGATTAACCATAGAAGCAAATGTAAAGAATTAAAAAGGACTGGAGGAAACAGATTAATAACCCAACTCTATAGTACCTTAAAGTAGGGTTACACAAAATGCAGGACAGCACATTTGTCAGATAAGCCTACAAAATTATTCACCATATAATTTTGGCATGCAAAATAATATCAGTTGCTGTTACTTTACTCCAAACTCAAAATAAAGTTCTTTAAGGAAAAAATAGTGTATTATTAATTTTTAAAGCCAAGATAAAATTTGTGTCTAAGGCAAAGATACTGGAGTTTGGCACACATTTGCAGTAATCCAAAGAAAAGTTGAACAATTCAAGCTCTTACGGCTCCTAATGTATTAATATTTCTATGAAACTCCATGTTACTATTTCGTCAATGTTTATTACTCCTGTCTCCTGAGATTAATGTTTTTTAATTCATTTAAAGATAAAATACAATGGTTGTACTCTTTTGATACCAATAATCTAAAGTGAGAGTTTATATATAGTAGCAAGGAAATTAGATTTGTAGAGCTAATAAACAAGTGATATATTCAAAATGTCCTTTTTCCAGTAGTAATTTATAATAAATTCATAAAGTGACAGGTATACTTAAATATCTATATATCATAGAAAACAACATTATCTACAAATTTACAAGAATAAAATAATATTATAAAAATATTTTCTAGTATGATACTATTCTACTAGGGAAATCAAAATTTGATTTTCAATAACATAAACTTCTAATTACTTAAAATACAATTAGTGAGAGTGAGAACTTTTTTTAACTTTTTCCAGAGATCAAATAATTACATTAATATGAATATCCTTATTATAGTATTTATCAAATTCTTATTATAAGTTGCCTCTGTCTACAAATGTCTTTCCTATTAGACAACATTCTTTAATAGCTAAATGCAGAGTTATCTCTTTCTCTAACTTTTAGCAGAGTGTCCGACAATCAGATGACATTGAATTGATACCTGATGAATGGGTAAATGTGGTGGAGAGATCTGTTTTAATGATAGCCATGCATGTCTAAATCTCACAGCTGGGTTTCTTTGCAACATGAAGTATCCCCTAGGCATCCAAGCTTAAAGGTTATAAGCTTCCTCTAGATACCCATTAAGAAAGTCCTAGAATTTTCATTGGCTACCTTTAACCTAAATTTTACAAATTATTTTCTTTGGTGTCTTATATCTTCCTTTGTCTCAAAGTAAAGATGTAAAACAGAACTGATGTTTGGAAAAGAAATCAATAAGATGTTCAGAGCTGAGCTACTAAGAACCAAGATAGAGGATTTGGAAGTTAAGGACACAGAGGAATTACTAAATTTGAGTGACACTGTAAAAGAGGAAGTGACTGAACTTGGGAATTGATTTTCTGTTCAAAGAGTCCAAAAGGTATCAAAGATTACCCTCAAGATGTGAAATTTAAAGAAAAGGAAGAAAACAGCATGCCTGTGATAGTGAGAAAGTTAGGTAGTAAAATAACTCAAAGGAGAAGGCAATAAGTTCTTTACATAATATAGTGAGTTTGAAGGGCACCACAGGACATGAATTAGAAATGCCACGACAATGGATATAGAAAGATAGATAAAAGAAAAACCCCATAGAAAATGATATAAAATGGCTCTTAGACTTCACTTACAAATAGTAAGAGAAATACAAGTGAAAACTATTCAGGATACCATTTTTTACATTTTAGGTAAGAAAAAATACAAACGCTTAAAAACAATATGATAGCCAGGAATATAGGGAAAATAAGCACCTTCTGGTATTTTCTGGTGGAAGTATAAGTTGATACAACTCCTAAACTCAGTGATTTCATAATCTCTATCACAACTGCCACTGTATCTTTTGATCCAGTATTTATCTACTAAAGTATAACAAATTACTCCAAAATTTAGCAGTTTAAAACAACAAACATTGAGAGATGATGACTGAAGAGCTCTTCTGATCCACTCTCCAGTGAAACTGGTGAAAATGATTAACAACAACAACCACTTAAAGCCTCTAAAAATGGTCCTAAGATCAAACATCAAATGAAGAAACATCTATCCAAGAAAATCTATAAGTATGAAAGTCAATGTTTGTGGTGTCTAAACCAAAACCACTCCCTCCTTCCACCTTTCCAGCTCAGCATGGTATAGACTCCATTCAAGACAGCTGCAGCCAAGAACACAGGGCTCCCTCTTCCTCCTGTTCCCAGTGGAGGGTTTTCTTCCCAGGAAGAAGAGGATATCAACAATTCTCATCCTGCCCCCAGCTAATTGTTGCTGAGGCTAAGACCAACCCAAGTGCAATTGAGTGGTAGGGACTCCTTTCTTCTGCCCAGCTCCAAATTATGGAATATAGATTCTACTTTGGGTGTAGCATATTGAGATCCCAGCTTGTGATGCAAGGGTTTCATGCCAGGAGAGGCAAGCCAAGAGAACCTTAGGCTGTGGCCTCCCTTCCACTAAGCAATCAGCTCCTAGAGTAGGGGGGTCACTCAAAGAGAAGCATAATGTTCACATCCTCAGCTCCACAGACCTGACTCAGAGATTTCCTCAAAAGGAAAAGCATTATGTCAAACAAGGCCTAATTTCTTCCCAAAGAAACTGACTTCATTTGCAACACAGTGTAAAGAAATGCAAGCTTAGAAGTTCTAGTCAGAATAGACCATATGCTCGGCCATAAAACACATCTCAATAAATTTGAATGCAATGGAACAAAATCAAAAATCAAAATCAAAATTGGAAAGCTGAGAAACTCACAAATATGCAGAAATTAAACAACACACTGTAAGCAACAGGTCAAAGAGGACATCACTCTGAGATTAGTGAAAATAAAAACACAAAGTATAAAAACGTATGAAATGTAGCTAAAGCAGTGCTAAGATGGAAGGGTATAGCCATAAATGCCTATATCAAGAAAGTAGAACAGTCTCAAGTCAATAACACTGGAAAAATAAAAGCAAATGAAACCTAAAGCAAGCAGAATGAGGGAAATAATAAAAATTAGAGGAGAAATTAATAAAATAGAGAAAAGAAAAACAGAAGAAAAAAAAATACAGCCAAAAGCTGATTCTTCAAAAAAATCAACAAAATTGACAAACCTTTAGCTAGATTGATCACAAGAAACAGAAGGCTAAAATTATCAGAATCAGAAATAAAAAAGGGGATATTACTACTAATCTTTAAAAAAAAATTTAAGGAATACTATGAACAACTATACCCAGCAAATTAGATATCCTAGAGTAAATGTAAAAATTCTTAGAAAGCCACAAACTACCAAAACTGACTCAAGAAAAAATAGAGAATCTGAATCAACCTTTAAGAAGAAAATGAAAAAGCCCAGTCAAATCAATACTTCAAATTAACTTTCACATCGGGAAAATGCTCTTTTCTCTTTTTTCCTCCTCTTACCCCACCCCTTTCTATACCTTCACCATGCTTCTCATTCTTTAAATAACTGAAATGGTTGGAATCAGAAGTGTTTCAAATTTTGGATTTCAGAATATTTTCATATACATAAATGAGGTATCTTGGGAATGGGAACCAAGCCTAAACGCAAAATTGATTTATGTTTAACATACGTCTTACATAGCCTGAAGATAGTTTTAATCAATACTTAATAATTGTGTGCATAAAACAAAATTTGTGAATATTGATCCCTCAGAAAGCAAAAGTGTCACTATCTCAGCAACCCATGTGAACAACCTGTGGTTGCTTTGCATGGCCATCCTTCCTGAATCTGAATTTATGTACTACTGATATGCAATCATTTTCTTATACTTATTTACATGTAACTACTTAGTAAAAAATATGACATACATGTCTCACATGCTTGGCAAAGACAATTATCATTGTAGCAGACTTTCCTCAGCCTTTATGTTCTCTTTAGGCCTCAAATGACTGGAAGAAGACCACCCACATTGGAGATGGCAGTCCACTTTACTCAGTTCATCAATTTAAATGCTAATCTCTTCCAGAAGCACTGCCGCAGACACATCCAAAACTAATGTTTATCCAAATAACTGGGCATCCCATGGCCCAGTCAAATCAATACTTACAATTAACTTTCACATTGGGGAAATGCTCTTTTCTCTTCTTTCCTCCTCTTACCCCACCCCTTTTTCTCTACCTTCACCACGCTTCAATCTTATCATTCTTTAAATACCTTCTCACTCAGGAAAGTACATGAAATTTTAGTAAAAAGTAATGACATTAGCAAAGGATAATCCTGAAGCCTCTCTAATGGAAAAAGATAAATCATTACTAATATTTGGTACATATTGATTGTTATCAGCAAATATATTAGGCTATAGTTTTGAAACATGGTAAGTCATGACACTAGCTAAAGCATGAGGATTCAGGCCAAATGGTGTCAGAAAAACAGTCTTCTCAAAACATGCTGACTAAGTTGCTCAATGAGCAACACTAACACTCAACCCAGATCCCAATATGTTTTGTTGCATTCTCCTTTCCTTCTTTATTTTCTGTTGAAGAGAGAGTAGGCAGTGTTATTACTAATATTATTTGTTGTAGTATCCACTTCAGCCTCTAGTATCTTTCCACATAGTGTGATATCAGTTCTACATAATTACAAATTTAAATACAACTTTGTACCTAGCAACATTAATTGCTGCTTTACACAATTACATTGCTTCCTAAAGAATTAAGTCCATAGGCTAGTTAATATACAGTGCTTTCAA
Source organism: Sapajus apella (assembly GCF_009761245.1). Classification (NCBI taxonomy): domain Eukaryota; kingdom Metazoa; phylum Chordata; class Mammalia; order Primates; family Cebidae; genus Sapajus; species Sapajus apella. The sequence continues at coordinate 16,506,140 of NW_022436982.1, forward strand.
TTCTATTTTATTATTTGAATTATAAATCATTCTGAATATAATTTTTTTTTGAGACAAAGTCTCACTCTGTTGCCAGGCGGGAGTACAGTGGCACTATCTTAGCTCACTACAATCTCTGCCTCCCAGATTCAAGTGATTGTCCTGCTGCAGCCTCCCAAGTAGCTGGGATTACAGGCATGTACCACCACACCCAGCTTATTTTTGTATATTTACTAGAGATGGGGTTTCACCATGTTGGCCAGGATGGTCTCAATCTCCTGACTTCGTGATCTGCCCACCTTGGCCTCCCAAAGTGCTGCGATTACAGGCATGAGCCACTGTACCCAGCCTGAAATAACTTTTATATGCACTGGGAAAGTAAAAAATTTGCATGATTTGCTTTATTGTAATATTTGCTGTATTACAGTGGTCTGGAACTGAAGCTGTAATATCTCCATGGTAAGCCTTGTAAATAGTAGCATCTAAAAAGATTATTTTTGCCAAAATATCAAAAATGAATCTGAATAAGCTTCTAGTTCTAACTACAAGCTTATGGCAACTACAGTGTACAGAGTACTACAATGAGCCAGATTTGGGGAAACTCTACAGAATAAAAAACCCAAGTTATTACAAAAATACACTGCAAAGAAAAAGAAAGACTAATAGAAAGGCAGAAAAGAAAAAAAATGAACATATATATTTAGCAAGTAGACTATGCATGTTTGATCCTCCTAGGAACAAACCAACTTTTCTTTAAAAAGGTACTAGACAATCCGAGAAATGTGAAAACAAGCTGGATATTTCATTATAATAGGGAATAATTATAGAATTCTAAGTATGATGATGATATCAAGGTTTTGTTAAAAGACCCCTTATCTTTTAGAGATAGTCAGTCCTTATTCATGGATTCAGAATTTGTAAACTGGCGTCCTCAATAAAATTTGTTAACATGAAACTCAATAATTGTAGCACTACTGTAGTCATTTGCAGGCACACACAAAGTGGCAAAAAATTTGAGTCACACAACCTACATGTTTCCAACTGATGTCAAATAAGGTGACACTCTGCTTCAGCTCTTATACTATAAACACAAATGTCCTTACCACATTTGTCACACACATTTTGGTACTGGTTTTGATGACTTCACTCCTTCAAATGATCATCAAGCATAGTGCTGAAGTGTTGGCTAGTGTTCCTAACTTGTAAGATGGTTGTGACATGTCTTAAGGAGAAAACAGTGTGTTAAATAAGCTTTGTTCAGGCCATGAGTTATAGTGTTGTTGGTCATTAGTTCAATGTCAATGAATCAACAATATCTGAAGTATCTTTAAATAGAAACACACATAAAATGAGGCTATGTGTTGATCAGTTAACAAAATTTTTGTGATCAGAGGCTCACAGGAACCTAACCCCTTATTTCCTCTAAAAGCAATAGATCAGTGTTAGTTAATTAAGTATTTATAGTGACTATATAGAACATTACTGTTAATAACTAGAATTGTCTGTAAACACTAAAGTAATTGTAGGTAAAATAGCATGATAGCTAGGATTTGCTTCAAAATACATTAGTAGTAGAAGGAAAGAGAGGTTTATAGATGAAATGAGATAGGCTGTGTGTTGATAATTATTCAAGGTGAGTGATGGGTATACATACACGAGCACTGAATAATGTATTCTCTCTTTGCATCTAATTAAAATTTTTCCATAATAAAAAGTAAAGCATATACACACAACACATAGAGTACAATAGTATAATTCTTTAATTAGGCAAGGATTATTCTTTTCATTTCAGGATGTTTAGCAATCTCAGCCTCTGTTCATTAGGTCAGTAGCACAACTGGTTGAAACCAATGATACAGGCAAAACTTTATCTAAAAAGCCATTCATCACAGTATTATTATACTATTTTTAAAAATAATCCTAATGTACAATAAAATTACAGTGGTTAAATATAAATACGTTATATCTAAATAATAGAATACACTGTAACCCTAAAAATGATATAATTCTTTCTGAGATAATGAACTAACAACACAACACTGACAACCCCAAGTCACACCACGTTAAATAAATCCTTATCAGCATGGGAAACAAGAGAAGCAGCCATAAATGAACTATAAATTTCACAAATATCTTAAAAACAGAAGCATAGACTCATAGAGACAAACCAACCAAAGGAAAAAATTAATCCAAAACCTAAATAGAAGTCTACAGTAGAAGATACTGTTTTTCGTGGAAGAGGCCCCAGAAAGGCTATAAGTACCCAATTAGTAAGTACAGGCAGCAGAAGCCCACAGAAATCAAGACAATTAATTAAGAAACCATTTACCAAAAAAGCTGAGCCTCCCACTCATCCATGTTCAGAACAGCTACCTGCAGCATTTGCCATATCAAATGCCCAAAAAAGCTTTCAAAACAACCATTTGCCTGGCAAAGATCCCTACTCTGAATGTTGGGAAAGCAACAGAATTAGAAAAGGGCCTGACAGTTAAAGGACCTAACTCTCATTCACTACATACTTTTCAGGAAAGCCTGTGAATAGGTCTCTCCCCAGGCCTTACAAAAAGCCCATAGGCAATCCCTACATTCAAAGGAGAAACCTTCTGGTAAACAGATATACAAAAAACAAAGCAAGCCCATATGAGCAATATACGTATATAAAGCAATGCAGTGAAGGTTCATCATACATTTGAAGAAAATCAACAGCATCAAAGAGAAAGGTGAGAAAATTTTTTTTTAATTTAAAAAACAGAAAGACTAGGAAGAACAAACAAGTTACCCGACAGAAAACAAAGATAATTCAAGAAACAGAAAATAACTTAAAAATTATAATCAGAAAGATTAAAAAGTTATTCTGTTAAAGGAAGCTGTTTTGGAAAAGGAAAAATCAAGTAAGTAATTTCTTAGAAGTAAAAACTTGATTTCTAAAATTTAAAAATTCAAAAGTGAGACAATCTTCATCCATTTGGGCTACTATAACAAAATACCTTAGATTGGGTAATTCATAAACAACAGAAATGTATTGCTCACAGTTCTGGAGGCTGAAAAGTCCAAGATCAAGGCACCAGCAGATTTGGTGTCTGGTGAGGGGTCTGTTCCTTGTAGATGACACCATCTGTATCCTCGCATGGCAGAAGAAGAGGGAGGCTCCTTAAACCCCTTTATAAGGGCATTAATCCCACTGATGAAGGCAGAGCCCTCATAATGTAATCACTTCCAAAAGGTCTCATCTCTTAATATTATCACATTGGGTATTAGGGGCCAACATATGAATTTTGGGGGGACATCAACATTCAGATCACAGCATAGAACAAACAGAAGAATTCCACTTATTGAAGCAATAAAAATTAGGAAGGCCATTCAGGACCTACAACGAAAGATAAAAAGATGGAAAACATGAGATAACAGAGAAAGAGAAAAGAAGGTTAAATCCGTAAGATCCAACTTCTAAAAGAGTGTTAAAACAAATAATACAATGAAGAAAAAATATGAGAACATTTTCTCAGTCAAAAGAAAATCTTAAGTTTTCAGATGGAAAGGCCCACCAAAGGCTGAGAAAGATAAATTTTCAAAGGGCCCAAATAAACAGATGATGTTCAGATTTTACAATAATAGTGCATCAAAGAGAAAACCCTACACGCTTCAAGCAAGTATCTAGGAAGAAACAAGAATCACACTGATGGGCTCTTTGGTAGCATTATATGCTAGAATTAGATAACAGAATTATGCTTTCAAAAATCCAAGGCAAACTACATGCACATAAAATATTATGTTCAGCTTAAGTGCCAACTAAGCACAGGGCAAAAGAAAGATATTTTCAGTCATATAGGAGTCAGAAAATGTACCATCCTTTCTGAGAAAACAAATACTTGAAAAAATAATCTGACAAAAAAGAAAAGGATGTTTTGGCATCCTAGAAACTGTGGAATAAATTCAGCTGCACAACGAAAAGAAAACCTATGATGACAACTCTAAGTAGGTTTAGAAAGTCATTTGTCCAAATCCATACCATAAGCCAAAGAGAACAAGGAAAATGTCCTCAGCCTAGTATACAAACATCTGACAAAGAACACAGGCATTCTTTATAAGAAAAAGTAAAGAGAAGGACAATGAACATAGACATTCTTTATAAGAAAAAGTAAAGAGAAGGGCAATGAGAAATTCCAAGGGGGAAATGCTGTCCAGGAAGTCCATGGTTTAAAAATTAAACAGACCTAAATGGATCACAATTTGGATAATTAATGGACTATACAGAAAGATAATCTATTTGACCTTGATATTTAGAATATTACTTTTAACAGACATAGGTTGAATACTTGGCATATCATTTGCACTTCTCAATGGATGTGACCATACTACATGGTTCTCTTGGAAATATTTACATAGTCGTAAAATTATAAATGCCAATTATAGTTTCCAATTTCAAAATTAAACTCAAAATCCAAAGTATCTCACAATGTAACCTACAGACATCAAAATTACCTGGAAACACTATTTTAAACTTTATTTTAAACCTAGATCACCCCTAGAGATTCAGTATATCAGGTGAAAGTCCCAGAAATCTTCATTTAATAAATTCTCCAAGTATAACTTGTGCACACTAAATTTTGACTCATAGTTATAAAGCAGTAATCTTGTCAACAAAAGACTTTTGAGTATCTATCTCTAATATGCAGTATGTACATTTATTTATAAATTGTATGTTATATAATATATACTTTGTATATTACATGAAAAATAGACATTGGAAAGGATAAGGAAGATGACCTAACAATAATTTAATATCTGCTTCTGTTTAACCAAGAGGAAAGTAAAAATTATAGATAGGTTTAGAAAGTTTTGAAAAATAACAAAAAGAGGAGAGTATAAAAAATGAATCACAGAAATGATAATTGAAGTCCCACGGCTTCTTTAAAAGGCTTATTCTACTTAAAAAACAGGGAGTCTGAGAATTATTCATTTAATCTCAAAAATGATTGAGGAAATAAGAAGGGTACTTCAACAAAAGACTAAATTCTGATCATTAGAGGAAAAAAATGATTGATGAATTAGACATACAAGCAACATGATAACAAACTGATTATACTATTTTAAGTGTTCATAATAACCAAAGATGGTAAAATTAGACATACTCAGGCATGTATTACAGATTTTTAACAAGTCAAATTCCAGACAACACTGGAATGATCCAGGACTAGAGACTACAAAGGTGAATATAGTTCAAGTAATAAAAAATGATATTCAGATTATATGATCATCATTTTAATTTTTAAAAAAAGAAAAGGAAAAGGTATCCATATGCTTAGCTTCTCATTTAAGAGGTATAATGAAATCCGTGTAACAGGAAAGCAAGTGTTTTAATTGCTGTGCTAAGTGTCATGGGACTACTGTATACCAAATGTTTGATAGGGAGAACCAGCATCATTCCACTGTTTCTAATGACCCAGGAGAGGCCCAATAATCTACAGTTAAATGACTGGGCATCCCCTACAGGATAATATGGAGTGCTAAGTAAAATCCCTCAACCTATTCCTGAACACTTACTCTACACTGGCAAGGTCATCCCAGGTATTCAATTGCATACTGCAATTATCTTAGGGGGAAACTGAGTCACATCTATTAAGTTCCCTATAGAGGCAGTCTACGGAGTAAAAAGTCAAACAACAGGAACTTTGCCAATCTTTAAAGTTGAGCTATAACAGTTCACGACACACACACACACACACACACACACACACACACACACACACACAGAGAGAGTATTAAAGACATAGTTTTATCTCATAGCAACACACTCTCCAAATATGTCAGAATATGAATAGGAAACAGGGCCTACCTTTATTTAGTGAACTGGCACCCTTTATAATAAATCCAACTATTTTAATTTTTGGCTCCACATTTATTTAGAAATGAAATGAATCTCTTTGGGAAATTAATGACAAGTATTAACTTTAATAATGAAGAGAAACAAACTCAACACACCAAATACTCATGAAAAAATAATTTGAGAGCTCACCTTTCCACAACCAAACTGACCACTTGTGTGAGATCTGGGTTTGTCACCTGGAGACGTTTCCACAAAGACCATACAAATTCTTTATCAGCCTTAAAGAAATAAGAGAGACTTCAGATGCATTGCCTTGTAGTGATGGCAAAGATATTACATTAAATTTTAAAATAAAAATAAATTACTTGACCCCTAGTTCTATAACTACATCAATTGATTTTTTTTTAAAGTATGGGGGAAAGCTTTATTTTAAAAAATTTTTACACAGATAATCCACATTCACTTTTACTATTTCTATTACCGATATTTGGGGATGCAACTGTTGAAATGCTAAATATCTAGTTAAATTTGCTCTAAAAGGAAACTTCCCTCCAGCTGCTGCTTCATTTATCAGCTCCCCTTTTAGCAAAGCTTCTTGAAAGAGTTGCCTGGGCCGGGCACAGTGACTCATGCCTGTAATCTCAGTACTTTGGGAGGCCAAAGCAAGAGGATCAACTGAGGTCGGGAGTCTGAGACCAGCCTGGTCGACATGGTGAAATCCCATCTCTACTAAAAATACAAAAGATAGCCAGGCATAGTGGTGCATGCCTGTAATCCTAGCTACTCGGAAGGCTGAGGCAGGAGAATCACTTGAGTCCAGGGGGTGGAGGTTGCCACTGCAAGGTTGCCAAGATCATGATGCCATTGCACTCCACCCTGGGCAACAAGAGAACTCCATTTCCAGAAAAAAAAAACAGACTTGTCGGCAATTACTATGTCCATTTCCTATCTCCTGTTCACTCTATAATGGTTCCCAGTAAGATTTTTCTCCCTACCATTATGCTAAAATCATTTTTCAAGGTCCTCTATATTACCAAATCTAAACAATGGGTAGTTTCAGTCCTTATTACCTAGGTTAGTTGTTATTAACCCTGGCTGACAGGAATCCCTTTTGGGGAGCTTTTAAAAAATAGGGATGAATTAGAGATTCTGATTAATTGGTCTTAGGTTACATCTAAGCATCAGTATGTTTTAAAAGTGTCTCAGGTGAATCAGTGCACTCTAGGTTGTGAGCCACTACCCTAGGTGACCTCATATCAGGCCCATGTTTTTAAATACCAACTCTACACTGAGACTCCCACATTTCTATCTAGAGCCATTTCCTCTACTCTTAGGTCCAGACTTACATCTCCAATTGCATATTCAATAATTCCACTTCAAAGCCTAATAGGTATCTTAAATTAAACTTGTCCAAAATAAAATTATTGGTTCCTTACCCTCTCACAAACCTGCCCTTCTCCCTCCTAGAAATTGATACCACCATCTATTTGTTTATTCAAAGATCTAAAACAGGGGTGTCCAATCTTTTGGCTACCCTAGGTCACATTAGAAGAATTATCTTGGGCCACATATAAAATACACTAACAATAGTTAATGAGCTAAAAAAAATTGCAAAAACAATATCATAATGTTTTAAGAAAGTTTACGAATTTGTGTTAGGCCACATTCAAAGCCAACCTGGGCAGCATGTGGCCCGTGGGCCAGGGGTTAGGTTGATCTAAAACCTAGGAGTCAATCTTGGTTATTCTTTTCTCCTCACACTTCATATCCAAATCATCAATAAACTCTACTGTCCTTATCTACATTATAGGGAAATTCTGACCACTCTCACTACTTCTACCACTATCACCCTATACAAGTCAATTTCATCTCTTGCCTAGCTCTCTATCATGGTCTCACAGCCTTACAACTCAAAACTCTCCAGTAAGTTTCCATCAGATTAGGAAACTAATCCAAACTCTGTGTCAAGATTACAAGACTCCACACGACCTGGCCTATATACACCACCCCAACCTCATCTGTCACTTTCTTCCTTAGTCACAGACTTTCTTACTCTACTTGCTCTACTTGAACCAGGGCCTGTGCACATATGGTATCACCTGTCAAATATTCATATAGATTATTCCCTCACTTTATTCAAGTCTTTGCTTAAATAATATCTCAAGCGAATTCTTCCCTGACTACAACAGCCACCAAACCCCCCCCAAGTCTCTAGCAACCCCTTTTCCCATTTTAATCTTTTTTTCACAACACATTTGATAATCCTGTATGTTCAGTTATTTGGTTTTACTTGTGTGGCAGGTATCTCAACTTCTCTCTGTCTCTATCATTCATTCTCTCTTTTTAGTTACAGAAACAATTTTGTCCAACTAACAGACAGCCTCTCTTGCCTTATAGGTTATGGGACTAAGTTCTGCCAATAAAATATAAGCGTTGTTGGAAACTTAAAGGACATCTTAAAATTAGACTTGTGTCTACCCACTATTAGAAATATTCTTCCCAGTCTGTTGTTGCTTATTTATGATGATTTTTTTGAAAAAGTAAGTTATTAATTTTACATACTCAAATTTATCCACCTTTTCCATTATGGCTTATGGATTTTAAGTACTAGTTAGAAAAGCCTCCTCTATTTCAAGATTAGAAATGTATTTACCCATTTCTTCTTCTGGAATTTTTGTTTTTTTAATATTTTTAGTTGACATTAAAAATGCATATACTTATGGCATACAACATAATGTTTTGATTATATATACATTTTAGAATGGTTAAATAAAGCTAATTAGCATAACCATTACGGCTGGCACAGTGGGTCCCATCTGTAATCCCAGCACTTTGTGAGGCTAAAATGGGAGATCATTTGAGTCCAGGAGTTTGACACTAGCCTGAGCAACACAGTGAGATCCCCATTGCTACAAAAAACTTAAAAATTAGCTAGCTGTAGTGGAATGAGCCTGTAGTCCCAGCTACTCAGGAGGCTGAGGGTAGGAGGATTGCTGAGTCCAGGAGATCAGGCTACAGAGAGCAACGACTGTGCAACTCCACCACAGCCTCAGTGACAGACCAAGACCCTGTCTCAAAAAACAAAGAAAAAAACATAACCATTACCTCATACACTCAACAATTTTTTGTGATAACATTTAAAATCTATTATCTTAGTAATTTTCAAGTACACAGCCTATTGTTATTAACTATACCACCATGCTGTACAGTAAGGCTCATGATATGAAAAAAAGTAAATTCTTTTGTGAACAATGAAATGCTACAAATGGATTGTGGAACTATGTTATGTATGAGTTTTGTGAATTTTTTATTAAATGCTATATTATGTTCAATTTGGATTGTACCTAGAATTAATAAAACTCCTTCATATATAAAAATAAAGTCCTCCCCAAAAAAACACAGAGCTAGTTTCCAAAATGTTCCAAATATTAATACAAGAAAACTATTGTCAATCACTCATATTCTCTTTATATTTTCCCTATCTTCAGGCGCTTAAAGATGTTCTTTTTAAGTAATAAAAATTAAAACCTTGGCCAGATGCAGTAGCTCATGCCTGTAAGGCTGAGATGGAGGAATGGCTTAAGTCCAGAAGTTCGAGACCAACCTAGGCAACACAGGGAGACAGAGGCTCCATCTCTATAAAATATACAAAAATCAGCGTAGCCTGGTGGCACACATCTGTAGTCCCAGCTACTCTGGGGACTGAGGTGGGTGGATCCTTTGAGCCCAGGACGTCAACTATGCAATAACCCATGATTACACCATTGTACTCCAGTTTGGGTAACAGAGGGAGACTGTCACAAATAAAATGAGAACAAAAAATAAAAACCTATTAAGATTACTTATTATATATATATATATTTTTTTTTTTGAGATACAATCTCACTCTGTCACCCAGGCTGGAGTGCAATGGCATGATCTCAGCTTACTACAACATTTGCTTCCCAGGTTCAAGCAACTCTCTGGCCTCAGCCTCTCAAGTAGCTGGGATTACAGGTGCATGCCACCACACCCTGCTAATTTTTATATTTTAATAAAGACAGGGTTTCACCACGTTGGCCAAGCTAGTCTTGAACTCCTGACCTCAGGTGATCTACATGCCTCGGCCTCCCAAAGTACTATCATAAAATTCTTTATTCTCACTATAGAACTTCCAAACAGAATTAAATAATAATTTTTAAAAATTAAAAAATAAAATGGCCGAGTACAGTGGCTCACACCTGTAATCCCAGCACTTTGGGAGGCCAAAGCAGGCAGATCATGAGGTCAGGAGATCGAGACCATCCTGGTCAACATGGCGAAACCCCGCCACTACCAAAATACAAAAAATTAGCCAGGTGTGGTGGCGTGTGCCTATAGTCCCAGCTATTTGGGAGGCTGAGGCAGCGGAATCACTTGAATCTGGGAGGCGGAAGTTGCAATAAACCGAAATTGTGATTGTGCCACTGCACTCCAGCCTGGTGACAGAGCAAAAATCTGTCTCAAAATAATAATGAAATAATGATTCTTACTCCTTTTCACAAAGTATATTAAACTCAGGCTATGAAACAGCTGACTAAATACTAGGTGACTTAGGTCTAAATTTCCTTGGAGGTGGATTGGTTTTCTCTTTCATCAACTGGCACGGAAATAGGTACCATCCACACAAACACAGACACCCAAAATTGCCATTTTTCATTGGCTACCTAGTCTCACGAGAAATAATTTAGTGTTAGCAGTATATTAGGCCCTCAACTGACCTCTGCTGGAGGAATGAACTGAACAAACACTTGAAACTGTTTCCTAAATCTAAACAAATAATTTGGTCATCAGAGCTCAGAGCAAACCATGTCAAGAGTTTACTTACAAAATACGGCACCAAGTAGCCACTTAGTAAATTATTAGCATGAAAAATGATTTCAGAAAAAGACTCGCCAAGGAGAATACAACTACAAACAACTGGAGGAATTAATTATACAGTAAGTTATCAAATTTGTTTTTGTGAATGAAGTTTCAACACACCTAAATTTCTAACATAACATATAACTGGCTGACTTTTCTGATCATACATAATTCCAACATCACCTGCTTCAAAAGTTAGTTTCATCATTAAAGTTGATGAGCTTTAATGATGAAACTAATTTATCTCATATTTCATTTAAATACCCTAAACAATTTTGTTCCTAAAACTGGCTTATAGGTTTAGTAAATATTTTTACCTGGTACCAAAAAATAGCCTTTATAAACACTATATAAACATAGTATTACTCTAGGTAAACAAAACACTTTTTCTCATCTGACTGTATAAATGGTGATAAATGTGCACATACACATGCCCTAGCATCCTTTAACACAAACAGAACACATTTTTGAAGCATATAATCAAAATTAAAAGTGTAGTGGAGTAAGGTTCTAAATTAGTAAAATACCGCATAAATGTCATGGATGCAAAATTACCCTTTGGAACACCCTTGAAAAATTCCTTAGGAAAAAGCTACATTTGGAAGCTAACCTATTTGGAAGCTAACCTACTATACTGAGTAAGTCAAATACAGACAGCTTTTCTTCCGTCATTGAAATTAATCATTTTCTTCAGATAAGCATTATTTACAGTTCACTTGCTAATCTAGGGGCTGTATTTTTTTAAGTTTAATTAGATAATACAATCACATAGAATGGGATGAGATGCTGATATTAAGAGAAACATTTGATTGCTTTCTATTACACGCTGATTCTGAGGCATTCCAGTTATGTAGAATGGTATGGGGAATTACTCAAACTTCACCAAACACATATCATTGAATTCCCGTAAGTTGAATGTGAAAGCAAAACAAATTAAATGAAGCTACTACTTATGACCATGGACTAATTAGCAGTGCTTGTTTTCCCAAACTGAATGTTTCAAGCATTGTTGGGTTCTGAAATTAATTTACATCTGGACAGGATTTTTTTAAAGGAATAGAACTGAAAAACTATCAGCAGACATTGTGAGTGTATGCATTCTTTCTGAAAACACATGTATTTGTGTGTGTGCACTTACTAGGTTGAGATACAAAATTTTCGTGGTGCGAGATACTGCCTACAATTGTATAAGAGTATTAATATTGCAAATTCTAAGAAATCATCATTCTAGGCTATTACAAGCATCTCTGTATTCTTACATTTGCCAAGAGTATTTCGATCATTTTCCTAGTCCATGTTTGGAGCCACATTTGGCTCCATGTAAAAATGTGGTACCATGTTTGGAGCTACAGTCTTAAAAAATATTAAGTATTTGAGGGAAGACGTTCACCGGGCTGTTTCCAACACACTGACTTCCTTAACTAAGTCACTGGTAAAAAGTAAGTATCTTAGCTCATTAGCCAGCTAAAGGCCTAACTATGCAGGGAGCCAGAGGTAGGAGGAAAGAGTGTTGAAAATATCTTAGATTAGTACTCAGAGTATCAAAGGCCTTTATAATGAGTTCACATCTTAAAACTCGCCAAAGGGTGTGGTCTGCACATGACAAATGCTTCAGTTCATTGGCGTCATTTACTCATCTCTTTGTTCCTTACCCAACGAAGAAAAGAAAAATGGGAAAAATGAAAAGAGGGCACCACATAAAATGGCCCAACCTTGTTTAACCAAAGGCATAATCAATTTGAAGATGGTCCAATTTTTACAGCCTTCAGTCAGCAAGGATCTATAAAACGGGCAAAAAAATCCAACAGAACAAACTCTAAGAGAATGAATTTCATGAATCATTTTATTAAACTGATGATACTATTCACAAAGTTACTTTGGTGTTCAGCAGTTCCTAATTGGTTTCTACCTTGAAGACAGAGTGACTTAAAGATACACTGTTGAGCGAGTTCCCAACATCCAATCTCCCAACCCTATCTAAAGGTTCTGGTAAAATCAGAAGAGATGATAGTAAGGATGCAAAACTAAAGGAAAATTCAATCTCTTTGAACATTAATACAGTCAAGTCCATCCTTACAAAAACTCTACAAACAGGAAAGTAATGCTAATGCAATTGATTTAGCAAATGCTTTTCACTGGCAAGACCACATGAAAATGGGATTTCTCACTCAAGGACCGCATTTTTACTACAGTTGGTTAATAAACAAGTACCAACTATTATCTGTTAAGTTCCCAGCTCGGAGACTTTCTAAACGTGACTGGTCTGTGTTTAAAACTTCAGTTTGACTGGGTAAAAACAAAGGCAAGTTTGGGTTTGAAATTTTTAAAACATGCTCCTTCAACAATGGATTTTACTTTAACAAGTGTTTACTTTCCTGTTCATTTCACCTAGTGGATTGCACGCCACTCCTGGGCCCCAGGCAGACATCAGCTACAGTTACCAAGAACTTGGGCTTTGGGGAAAGGGGAGGGGATGCGGCTGAGCGTATCCAAGCCGCCAAAACCAAACCCGGGCTCCGAAGCGAAGCCTGTCTGGCCGCTGTTCAGAAAGGGACACGGCCAGGGGTCGGGGAGCAGGGCACAACCGCGTCCCTCCAGACGCCGGCTGCAGGCGGAGCGGGGTGTGGAACCGCGAGGGAGCGTCGCAGGGCGGGGCTGGGTAGGTCCCAAGGCAGAGGGAGAAGGGAGCGCCTCCCCACGGGTCCCGGTCCCGCTGTGACGGGGAAAGGCCGGCGGCGAGAGTCCTCGATACCTGACACAGGGCCAACTCCTCCTTTAGGCTGCTCAGCTCTTCCTCCAGCAGCTGCGTCCGGGTCACCATCACCTCCTCTACCGAGATGCCCTCTAGCCCCCTGGACCCCATGGGCGCGCTGAGGAGGGGAGCATGAGCCGGAGCTGCCCCCCTAGGCCCTTGCCGGCACCCTGACCCTTCTTCGCCCAGCCAGATTATATCACTTTTGTCTGCGACCACCTCCCGCGCTGCGCCGGCAAGACCCGAGGCCTCGCTGCGCACTGCGTGTACCTCAGCTCCCCGCCCAACACGTGGGGACCTGGGGCCCAACTGTCGCGGTGGGGGCGGAGGAGGCGGTGAAGGAGGCGAACGCGCAGCCATGGCTGCAGCTGCTAACGGGTCAAGTTCCTTCTCAGAAACTCCACCTCCCTTTTCCCAACCAGAAGCCCGGAATGCAGAGCCGCGCATGCGCGAGTCTTTTCCCGCCTTGGCCCGCGGCGTCTCGTGTTCTCTGGCCCTGGCCGGCTTCCCGCTGGCCTTGCGCCCGTCGCGAGCGTTGGGATACGCACGCGCTGTGGCCCGAAAGGGTGAGGCGGGTCCGCCGGGCGAGCCATCCGGACGGGCTGTGCCTGAGTCCTTGGCTAGGATCGCCTAGATTTCCCGCCCACCTGAAGCCCTCTCCGCCCGTTACACCCCACCTCTTAAAGCCTTCCTTGACTAGCCCCCAGCTCCAAATGATCCTTAACTGTGAAATCTCACTTCTTCAAGGCCCCTGCCAACACGTGTGTCACGTTTCATTGACCGCCCTGGAGTGTCAGTTACACGGTTAATCTCGCCAACGCTGTTGTAAGCTCCTTGAGGATCAAGGAATAAGTTTTACACTTAAGTGTTTTCTTCACACCCCTTGGCAAAACTGCTTTAGCGCAGCTGACATCCAGCTGACTAATGTCAAGGAGACGTGGAAAGCCTTGTGCTGAGCTGGGACTATCAAGCAGGTTTCCCACTTGAATGATGATCCTTTGTACACCCTTTGTCTTTTGTTTTGCAGGAGTCATGATTTCCTTTGAGTTGTTTTTATGTCAGCTTCTTTATGTGTTGGCTGGATTTCAGAGAGAGCAGAGCCCACATTGCTGAACAGTTCGGGTCCTTGGAAGCAGTTTGAAATCAATAATTTGGAGCGTGGTTGAAGAAACAAGATCTACTTTATCTTTTCTTCTTTTTTCTTTTTTTCTTCTGGCTTTCTTTTTAAACTTCAAATAGGCAATAATCTTCTCTTTCTTTGTCCTTCAAATACCTTCTTACTATTGATAAGATTAGTAAGGAGATGCATACTGAGCTGGCAGAATATTCCTGAAAGCTAGAACTGCCCTCTTCTGCAGAAAGGGTTCCATAATACTTGGGGAGAGCTGAGATGGGGGTTGAGGGACTGTAGAAATAGAGAGATGACCACTTTATTGACTTCATTTAATCAAAAAATTACCATCTCTACATGAGATTCTAGTCAGGGTGCCAAAAGACACCCTTCCAATTAGAATCCTGCCAAGGCAAGCAAGGTAAGTGGACTTCCTTCTCACTGAAGGTGAATTCCTCACAAAAATTTATAAAAGGATACATTAGAATAAGTATGTTTATAACCCTTGTCTTAGAACTCACTAACCTACTGAACATTTGCCATATGCTGAGTCCAGTACTAAGCACTTTTCATATACGAACTCATTCAATTCATATGTCACCTTCAATTAGATATTATCTATCTCCATTTTTTACTAGGGAGGAAACACTTGTGTGGTTACTGTAACTTCCCTGAAGCTCCACATCTGTTATTAGAAAAGCCAGGATTTGAATTCACTGAATTCCACTTAACTCTGAAAATGTGTACTTTGATGTCTACCCCGACTCCATACCTATGACTTGAAATACAGCATTGGCCGGGCACCGTGGCTAACACCTGTAATCCCAGCACTTTGGGAGGCCTTGGCAGGAGGATCACGAGGTCAGGAATTTAAGACCAGCCTGGTCAATATGGTGAAACCCAGTTTCTACTGAAAAATACAAAAATTAGCCAGGCGTGGTGGTGTATGACTGTAGTCCCAGCTACTCAGGAGGCTGAGGCAGGAGAGTCGCTTGAACCTGGGAGGGGAAGATTGCAGTGAGCCGAGATCGTACCACTGACTCCAGCCTGGGCAACAGACCGAGACTCTGTCTCAAAAAAAAAAAAAGAAAAAGAAAGAAAGAACTACCATTCGGCCTTCATAGCCTATGAGATTTGACTGGTGACTGGGAAGTCTAACCACGTAAGTTACATGTTTGGCCTCAAATCAGTATTAATGCACATTTTTAATTGCTATATGTCATTCACTCCAAACGACATCATTTCACCTGATCATAAAAAGATTATTTTGAAAAGCAGTGAAATCTCTTCTGTTATGCACAAGCCATTTAAAATGGCTACAAATAGGCCAGGTGCAGTGGCTCATGCCTGCTATCCCAGCACTTTGGGAGGCCAAACCTGGCAGATCACTTGAGGCTAGGAGTTCAAGACGAGCCTGGACAACGTGGTGTCTCTGCTAAAAATACAAAAATTAGCTGGGAGTGGTAGTGCATGCCAGTAATCCCAGCTACTAGGGAAGCTGAGGCAGGAGCATCATTTGAACACTGGAGGCAGAGCTTGCAGTGAGCCGAGATCAGGCCACTGCACTCCAGCCTGGGTAATAAAGCGACACTGTCTCAAAAAATAAATATAATAACTAAACAAATGAAATGCCTACAAGTACAGAACAACTCAGCAGCATTAGCTACATTCACCATGTTAGGCAACCACCACCACTATCTAGTTCCAGAACATTTTCATCAACAGAAACAGAAACCACATACCCACGTTAGTCACTCCACATTCTCACCACCCCCGAGCCCCAGGCAATCATTAATTCCCTTTATGTCTGTATGGATTTGCCTTTTTCAGATATTTCATCTCAATAGAACCATATACTATGTGGCCTTTTGTGTCTGATTTCTTTTATTAGCATAATGTTTTCAAGGTTCATCTATGTTGTAGCATGTATCAGTACTTCATTCTCTTATATAGCTGAAAGTATACCATTGTAGGGTTATACTACATTTTGTTTATCCATTCATCTGTTAATGGACGTTTCAGTTCTTTCCACCTTTCACCTATTGTGAATGGAATAGAGTTGCTATAAACATTCATGTACAGGTTTTTGTCTGAACACTTATGTTCAATTTTTTGTTTATATACCTATGAGTAGAATGTCTAGATCATATGTTTAATTTACTGCAGAATCACCAAATTCTTTTCTGTAGTGGCTGTGCCATTTTACCTTCCCATAAGCAATATATTAGCATTCTAATTTCTCATCATCCTCACCAACGCTTATTTTTGTTTTTTTTGTTTTGTTTTGTTTTTTTGCGTTGTTTTTTATGGCCAGTCTAGTGGGTATCAAGTGCTGTCTTCCTTGTGGTTTTCATTTGCATTTTCCCCTTAACTAATGACAATGAGCATATTTTCATGAATTTGTTGGACATTTGTTTCTCTCCTTTGGAGAAATATCTATTCATTGAAGTTCTTTGACTATTTTTTAATTGGGTTATTTGTCTTTCTGTTGTAGAGTTGTAAAAGTTCTTTACTGGCAGACAATTTTTAAGAAAAGAAATGTACACATTTCCAGAAGTATACATAGGAGGTCTTTCTTTGTATTAGTTATTTGCTGAAATGAATGAAATGTTAAATACAAACACTTGTGACTCAGAAGGATAAGTTAAATATCTGCACTGCTACATGAATAAAAATATGCAAAACAATCAAGCTGTTTCTCCTGTTCAATTATTTGTCTAAACATTTAAAAGTGATAGTATCTGTTCTGAAGAAATGCATAATGGAGTCTGCTGAGGATGAAGTATATTAGAATAGAGAAATGCATAATTCTCTCAACATCAACATTGTATAGTTGAAATATTGGGAATAATGAAAGAAATGTGCAAATTAATATGGTACTTAAATTTCCTTTTACCTTAATTTTCAAAATTTATTTTTAACTTCTATTTTAAAAGAGAAAAAATGTATTAGCAGTTTCCCATCCTTTATGTTTCTTTGTTTCCAGAAAGATTGCAGAATTTTAAGACCTGTGTATTTCTGCTTTACCAATTTTGTGTAATCTCTATTTGGACAGCAGAATTTAATTAAGTTTTAAAATATTATTAGGTATTGGCAAGACCTCAAACATCTTAGATTTCTTTTCTTATGATTTTAAAATTTGTCTCAGTTTTTAGTGTTTGCCATATCCTAGAGATTTAAATCAAGAATCACTTGCTTCAGCATCAAAAGAGAAACCCATAAGCTAGAATGTGCGGATATGGTACTTGAATCAGTAGTAGATGCATCACGACAGCCTAATGTGGACAAATCTCAATCCAGAAGTTAGCAGAAGTAAATAAATAGAGTTATTCTGTGCTTTCAATTACTGCAATTTTGATTGAGCAATTCCTGGCAACTACTGATACCCTGATCAGTCCTAAGAATGCTCTAGGTCACAATTATAGGTATACAAGGAGACATTATCAGTTCCTGTTCAAAAATTATGACCCAACAGAGCTATAACAGAATTTCATTTTTCATTTTCACCTCCAAAGATTGCCAAACAGTCCAAAAGTGTTCAAACAACTGTAGCTTTTTCTAATTATAAGCAAAAATTATCTCCACTGAACCCCAAATCTAAGTGTGTATGTTGTTTGGCAGGGGGTGGGGCGGGGGGTGGAAGTAACCTGTAAGCCTTAGGTTTGAGTAACTTGTATCAGTTTATTTAGTTCAGCAAAATTTGGAATATAGTCCCAGGTTCCCTGAGAAGTTCAGCTGGTTCACAAAACACAGGGTTGCATAGTTTCAGCGCTCCTTTTCAACACATGACCACAGTGAGGCAACACCCTACTTTTTAAGCCTTCTTGTTTAAAGTTCCTCCTCCCTAATAGATGGAATTATACATTCATGGTCCTTGGTGTTCTAAGTGACTGTTCTTTATCCTTGAGGCAGTATTGCAAAAGTACTCCAGTTCTTCCAGCACTTTTCTCCCCCGATTTTATCCTAAACATGAAGGCCTTCTTTTTCCACTGCCAATGACCTGGTTTGACATTTCTGTCCTGAAGATTCTTACTTATTCCACATTACAGCGGTCTCACACACTTATACACACAAATACACACACAGAAGCATTTTGTCTCTTGAAAATCCAGAATGCCATATCTTCAGTCACCATCACTCCTTTGCCTTAGTAAGAGGGCTTCTATAACCAGAGAAATAGCACTCTTTCCCAACCCAGCATCATCCTGATGTGTCACATACCCACTTATGATGCATAGCAGACTTTCAATAGCAGCAGCCAATTCCAGTTTTCTGATCTTAGTCCCTATTAGTAATTGACTGTTTATCCTCATCTTCCATGTTAGCAATAGAAGATAAATTTTATCAAATGGCCAAGGAGATGGCAGCAATAGCAATATTAAATGGCGGAATCACACTTCTATTGAATGTGTTTAAGTAACCCACACAGAGGCACTGATTCCAGTCTTAAGTATGAGAAACATATATGTCACCTTACCATCAGAGGGTCAATTCCCTTTCTGCTTGGTGAGGTGATCAATCAGAGTACAACAAGAAGTTGATGGCAACTCATACTGAGTACTTCAAGAAACAGTTAAAACAAAGACTAATTACAAAGGTAAGAATAGGACGGAGGGAAACACACTGTACCCTAAGCCTTCTGTTTTTGAGACGGAGAATCGCTCTGTCGCTAGGCTGGAGTGTGGTGGCACGATCTTGGCTCACTGCAACCTGCGTCTCCTGAGTTCAAGTGATTCTCCTTCCTGAGTCTCCTGAGAACTGGGACTACAGGCACACACACCACCATGCCTGGATAATTTTTGTATTTTTAGTAGAGACGGGGGTTTCACCATATTGGTCAGGCTGGTCTTGAACTACTGATCTCGTAATCCACCTGCCTCGGGAGGCTTCTTAAAGGATGAGAAATGTTATCACCCTAGGCTTGAAGAGATGAGACAAAGAGCAGCTAATGTTACAAGGAGACAGAAGGGCTGGGTATAGAGAGCTGCCTGGTGAGAGGCACAGACTATGGAATTTTGGAGCCAGGGGAACAAATGCTCCAACTTCTCTCATACCTGCCTCCTCCTGTGCTACCCATTTGCTGAACCTAACCAGTTCTTACAGGTCAGCCCACCAGGACATGAAGCAGGGTGGAAAACATCAGCAATCTGGGGAGGCAAACATGAGGTATCTGGCTTAAAAGGCAAAGGTAGCCTAATAAGCAACAATTGGGATGCGGCCCAAATTGCATCCTATTATAGACAATAAATGATTCAAAGTAACAACTCTTATGTCCTTCTCATGGAAGCTGGTTTGACATTAATTGACAACAAGCCCACAAAATAGAAAAAAGTGAATCACACACTAAAAAGTAGAGGGAACAGAATTCAAGCAAGAATTAAGCAAAGAGTTAGGCTTGTAAACAGAAACCCCTCTACAAGTCCCAAAGGGAATGCGTCTATGTACTTTTTTTATCATCTTCACATTCTTCATTAAACCCAGTTTCCAGAAGGTCTGGACTATACTAGGTAATTCTGATTATCCTAAATATGATGTATTCTAAGATAATTTGTACTCAATTTGTATTTTGCATTAATTTCATATTTTACATCTCTTTTATAATTGTATAATTCTTCTCACATTTCATTTAATGTGATTGGTAGTTCTATATTATTTATATATTTAGATATTGTAAGATCCTAGATGGAAGAAAATGCCCGATTTTTCCTTATCACTCATGATACCTATCACAATTGCCTAACACAGGAAGCCTAATGTCTATCAGCTAGCTTTCTATAAGCCACAGAAATTCTTGCCATCAGTAATTAATAGATATTCTTCATGGTAGTTACTAATATTCCACCTTAGTAGACAGGGCTTTGCTGTGAACAAAGAATACTTTTGTGGAGTATCAGATATCAAAATTAGTATTTGAGATAAATAGATCACGTAGTAGCAGTATGCTAACTACTATTGGCAGGAAATGAGACTGTTAAATCCTGGATAAAATGGTTCCTGGTGCTACCAAAATGTCTGTTTCCAAACAATGTTTTCTGATGTAGCAAACTTCTACAGCAAATTCCTGGGGAAGAGAAAAAGGCAGAAAAGGATAAATGCATTCAATTCGGGGACCCCTTGCCAGAAAACTCATTTCTCATTCCTTAACTCATTTTCATTTACTCATTACTTAACCTTTTTTTTTTTTTTTTTTTTTTTTTGAGACTGAGTTTGGCTCTGTTGCCCAGGCTGGAGTGCAATGGAGCAATCTCAGCTCACTGCAACCTCCACCTCCTGAGTTCAAGATTCTGCTGTATCAGCTTCCCGAGTAGCTGGGATTACAGGCACCTGTCATCATGCCCGGCTAATTTTCAAATTTTTAATAGAGCCAGGGTTTCACTATGTTGGCCAGGCTGGTCTTGAACTCCTGACCTCGGGTGATCACCTTGGCCTCCCAAAGTACTGGGATTACAGGTGTGAGCTACCACGCCCAGCCTACTCATTCCTTAACTCTTTTAACAAGTATTTATTGACCACTTCTAGGAATGTATCGATAAACAGTCACAATTCTGGCTTTTACAGAGTTTATGCACTACTAGGAGAAAACATATCATAAACAAATAAATATATTGTTAATTAGTGATGTTATATATTTTAAAAAGCAAGGAAGAACACTGAGTAATAACAGTGGTAAGGTGCCATTTTAGGTAGAGTAGTCAAGAAAAGTATTTCTAATAAAGAATAAGCAGAGACAGGATCCAAGATGGCCGTTTAGGAACAGCTCGGGATTGCAGCTCCCAGTGAAAGCGCAGAGGGTGAATGGATGCTGCGTTTTTAATGCCCACAGACTAGGAAATTCCCAGGTGGAGAAGCTCCACAGGTCACCAGCGCAGCTGTTTCGGCCAGCACTGCTGTGCCGGCCAGGGCCGCTGCTTTGCCCCGCGCGGCTGCTTTGTCGGCACCCCGGAGCAGCGGTTCTCCATACAAAATACACCGATCCGGGTGCCCTTTTGGCTGGCAGTTGGAGCCACGGGAATTCGACTGTTTAAAAAGGGGACTGAGCAGGGAACCAGGACAGTAAATTCCAGGGCAAAAAAAAAAAAAAAAAAAAGCGCCACAAACCTCAGTGCCGCTGTTTAAGCCAGCGCAGTGAGTGGCCGCAGGGGAAAACAAACAGACCCCGGTGCCTCTTCAACAGGCGACTGGAACACGAACTTAAAAAAGGCTCTGAGGCAGGGAGCCAGGCGATCAGGCTCGGCTGGTCTCACCCCCACAAAAGAACAGCAACCAGAAACTCTGGATTGAGAGTTTCACAGCATGTGCAGCTGAACCCGGGAAGGTCCAGCTCTGTGGGGGAGGGGCATCTGCCATTAGCGAGGCAGCCCGCCACGACGGAGGTAGTCGGCCAATGCTGAGGCAGCCCGCCGTTGCCAAGGCAACCCGCCACAGAAGAGAGACTCCGCCTCAGGAGAGGCAGACCACCATCGCCAAAGCAGTTCTAACTACACCCATATAAACAGGACTGCAGGGAAGTTCACTTGGCAGCTGGGCAGAGCCCACAGCAGCTCAGCAAAGCCTCTACAGGCCAACAGTGACTAGGCTGCCACCTTGCTGGGCAGGGCAGCTCTGAAGGAAAAAAAAAAAAAGGCAGCAGCATAACAGAAACTCATAAATAAAGCCCTAAATCCCTGGGACAGAGCACCTGGGAACAAAAAGCGGTTTATGAGTTCTGCTGCAGCAGACCTAAAAGTACCTGCCCAGCAGCTCTGAATGAACAACAGAGCTGACAGCTCACCATTTGAGCTCCTATAAAGAAGAGACCGTCTCCTCAAGCAGCTCCCTGACCACTATATATCCAAAGAGACACCTCATAAAGGAGAGATCAGGTTGACACTAGGCAGGTATCCTTCTGGGACAAAGATAGCAGAAGAAGAAAACTGGTAACAACCCGTACTGTTCAGCAGCTGCTGCAGGTGAACCCCAGGCAAGCAGGGCCTGGAGTGTACCTCAGCAGACTTACAGCAGAGGGGCCAGACTGTCAGAAGGAAAACCAAGAAACAGAAATAACCTCATCATCAACAAACAGAACGTCAATCTGAAAGATTTGAGACCCAATCTGAAAGCCAGCAACTACAAAGTCGACAGGTGGATAAACCCTTAAAGATGGGAAGAAACCAGTGCAAAAAGGATGAAAACACCCGAAACCAGAACACCTCTCCTCCTACAAGGGATCACAACTCCTCACCAGCAAGGGAACAAGGTTGGAGGGAGAACGAGTGTGATGAAATGACAGAATCAGACTTCAGAAGGTGGGTAGTAAGAAACTTCTGTGAACTTAAAGAACATGTTCTAAGCAAATGCAAAGAAACTAAGAACCTTGAAAAAAGATTTGACAAAATGCTAACGAGAATGGACAAAATAGAAAGGAATATAAGTGAATTGATGGAGCTGAAAAACCCAACACGAGAACTTCGCGAAGCATGCACAAGTATCAACAGCCGAATGGACCAAGCAGAAGAAAGGATATCAGAGGTCGAAGATCAACTCAATGAAATAAAACGGGAAGGCAAGACTGGAGAAAAAAGGGT
>NW_022436982.1:16529353-16578539 GCF_009761245.1 Sapajus apella
GTTTGATAGGCGTACCCGAATGCGACGAAGAGAATGAATCCAAGCTGGAAAATACTCTTCAGGATATTATCCAGGAAAACTTCCCCAACCTAGCAAGGCAGGCAAACATTCAAGTCCAGGAAATACAGAGAACACCACAAAGATATTCGTCAACAAGAGCAACCCCAAAGGCACATAATCGTCAGATTCACCAGGGTCGAAATGAAGGAGAAAATACTAAGGGCAGCCAGAGAGAAATGTCGGGTTACCCATAAAGGGAAGCCCATCAGACTCACAGCAGATCTCTCAGCAGAAACCCTACAAGCCAGAAGAGAGTGGGGGCCAATATTCAACATCCTTAAAGAAAAGAACTTTCAACCCAGAATCTCCTATCCAGCCAAACTAAGCTTCATAAGTGAAGGAAAAATAAAATCCTTTGGGAACATGCAAGTACTCAGAGATTTCGTCACCACCAGGCCAGCTCTACAACAGCTCCTGAAAGAGGCTCTACACATATAAAGGAACAACAAGTACCAGCTCAACTAAAGGGCAAAACACCCAGCTAGCACCAAAATGGCAGTATCAAATTCGCACATAACAATATTAACCCTAAATGTAAATGGACTAAATGCCCCAATCAAAAGACACAGGCTGGCAAATTGGATAAAAAGCCAAAACCCATCAGTGTGCTGTATCCAGGAAACCCATCTCACATGCAAGGATACAAAAAGGCTCAAAATGAAGGGATGGAGGAAGATTTACCAAGCAAATGGAGAGCAAAAAAAAGCAGGAGTTGCAATTCTCATCTCTGATAAATTAGATGTTAAAGCAACAAAGATCATAAGAGACAAAGAGGGACATTACATAATGGTAAAAGGATCAATGCAACAAGAAGAGCTAACGATCCTAAATATATACGCACCCAATACAGGAGCACCCAGATACATAAGGCAAGTTCTTAAAGACTTACAAAGAGACTTAGACTCCCACACAATAATAGTGGGAGACTTGAACATCCCATTGTCATTATTTGTTTTGAGACGGAGTTTCGCTCTTGTTGCCCAGGCTGGAGTGCAATGGCATGATCTCGGCTCACCGCAACCTCCGCCTCCTGGGTTCAGGCAATTCTCCTGCCTCAGCCTCCTGAGTAGCTGGGATTACAGGCATGCGCCACCATGCCCAGCTGATTTTTTGTATTTTTAGTAGAGACGGGATTTCACCATGTTGACCAGGATGGTCTCGATCTCTTGACCTCGTGATCCACCCGCCTCGGCCTCCCAAAGTGCTGGGATTACAGGCGTGAGCCACCGCGCCCGGCCCCCCATTGTCATTATTAGACAGATCAACCAGACAGAAAATTAACAACGATATCCAGGACTTAAACTCAGACCTGGACCAAGCAAACCTAATAGATATTTACAGAACTCTCCACCCCAAATCCACAGAATATACATTCTTCTCAGCACCACATCACACCTACTCTAAAATTGACCACATAATTGGGAGTAAATCACTCCTCAGCAAATGCAAAAGAATGGAAATTGTAACAGTCTCTCAGACCACAGTGCAATCAAGTTAGAACTCAGAATTCAAAAACTAACCCAGAACTGCACAGCTTCATGGAAGCTGAACAACTTGCTCTTGAATGTTGACTGGATAAACAATGAAATGAAGACAGAAATAAAGATGTTCTTTGAAACCAACGAGAATGAAGACACAACATACCAGAATCTCTGGGACACATTTAAAGCAGTCTCTAGAGGAAAATATATAGCAATAAGTGCCCACATGAGAAGCAAGGAGAGATCAAAGATTGACACCCTATCATCAAAACTGAAAGAGCTAGAGGAGCAAGATCAAAAAAATTCAAAGTCTAGCAGAAGACAAGAAATAGCTAAGATCAGAGCAGAACTGAAGGAGATAGAGACACAAAAAACCCTTCAAAAAATTAATAAATCCAGGAGCTGGTTTTTTGAAAAGATCAACAAAATAGACAGACCACTAGCCAGATTAATAAAAAAGAAAACAGAGAATAACCAAATTGATGCAATAAAAAATGATAAACGGGATATCACCACAGATTCCACAGAAATTCAAACCATCATCAGAGATTATAACAACTCTATGCACATAAGCTAATAAACCTGGAAGAAATGGATAAATTCCTGGACACTTGCCTCCTGCCAAGCCTAAACCAGGAAGAAGCTGAAACCCTGAACAGACCCATAACAAGGTCTGAAGTTGAGGCAGCAATTAAGAGCTTACCACCCAAAAAAAGCCCAGGTCCAGATGGGTTCACAGCCGAATTCTACCAGACATAAAAAGAGGAGCTGGTACCATTCATTCTGAAACTATTCCAAACAATACAAAAAGAGGGAATTCTTCCCAAATCATTTTCTGAGACCAACATCATCCTGATTCCAAAACCCGGCAGAGACTCAACAAGAAAAGAAAACTTCAGGCCAATATCCATGATGAACATAGATGCAAAAATCTTTAATAAAATACTGACAAGCCGATTGCAACAGCACATCAAAAAGCTTATCCACCATGATCAAGTAGGCTTCATCCCAGAGATGCAAGGCTGGTTCAACATACGCAAGTCTATAAACGTAATTCACCACATAAACAGAACCAAAGACAAAAACCACATGATTATCTCAATTGATGCAGAGAAGGCCTTTGACAAAATTCAACAGCGCTTTATGCTAAAAACCCTCAATAAGCTAGGTATCGATGGAACCTATCTCAAAATAATAAAAGCTATTTATGACAAACCAACAGCCAATATCATACTGAATGGGCAAAAACTGGAAGCATTCCCCTTGAAATGTGGCACCAGACAAGGATGCCCTCTCTCACCACTGCTATTCAATATAGTATTAGAAGTTCTAGCCAGAGCAATCAGGCAAGAAAATGAAATAAAGGGCATTCAAATAGGAAAGGAGGAAGTCAAATTGTCTCTATTTGCAGACGACATGATTGTATATCTAGAAGACCCCATCGTCTCATCCCCAAATCTCCTGAAACTGATAAGCAAGTTCAGCAAAGTCTCAGGATACAAAATCAATGTGCAAAAATCACATGCATTCCTATACACCAATAACAGACTTAAAGAGAGCCAAATCAAGAACAAACTTCCATTCACAATTGCCACAAAGAGAATAAAATACCTAGGAATACAACTAACAAGGAACGTAAAGGACCTCTTCAAGGAGAATTACAAGCCACTGCTCAACGAAATAAGAGAGGACACAAACAGATGGAGAAACATTCCATGTTCATGGTTAGGAAGAATCAATATCATGAAAATGGCCATACTGCCCAAAGTAATTTACAGATTCAATGCTATCCCCATCAAGCTACCAATGACCTTCCTCGCAGAACTGGAAAAAACCACCTTAAACTTCATATGGAACCAAAAGAGAGCCCGCATAGCCAAGTCAATTCTAAGCAAAAAGAACAAAGTGGGAGGCATCACACTACCAGACTTCAAACTATACTACAAGGCTACAATAATCAAAAGAGCATGGTACTGGTACCAAAACAGAGATATAGACCAATGGAACAGAACAGTGGTCTCGGAGGCAACACAACATATCTACAACCATCTGATCTTTGACAAACCAGACAAAAACAAGCAATGGGGAAAGGATTCCCTGTTTAATAAATGGTGTTGGGAAAGCTGGCTAGCCATGTGTAGAAAGCAGAAACTGGACCCCTTCCTGACACCTTACACTAAAATTAACTCCAGATGGGTTAAAGACTTAAACATAAGACCTAACACCATAAAAACCCTAGAAGAAAATCTAGGCAAAACCATTCAGGACATAGGTGTAGGCAAGGACTTCATGACCAAAACACCAAAAGCATTGACAACAAAAGCCAAAATAGACAAATGGAACCTAATCAAACTCCACAGATTCTGCACAGCAAAAGAAACAATCATTAGAGTGAATCGGCAACCAACAGATTGGGAAAAAATTTTTGCAGTTTACCCATCTGACAAAGGGCTGATATCCAAAATTTACAAAGAAGTAAAACAGATTTACAAGAAAAAAACTAACAAGCCCATTCAAAAGTGGGCAAAGGATATGAACAGACACTTTACAAAAGAAGACATACATGAGGCCAACAAACATGAAAAAATGCTCATCATCACTGGTCATCAGAGAAATGCAATTCAAAACTACATTGAGATACCATCTCACGCCAGTTACAATGGCAATCATTAAAAAATCTGGAGACAACAGATGCTGGAGAGGATGTGGAGAAATAGGAACACTTTTGCACTGTTGATGGGAGTGTAAATTAGTTCAACCATTGTAGAAGACAGTGTGGCGATTCCTCAAGGACCTAGAAATAGAAATTCCATTTGACCCAGAAATCCCATTACTGGGTATATATCCAAAGGATTACAAATCGTTCTACTATAAGGACACGTGCACACGAATGTGCATTGCAGCACTGTTTACAATAGCAAAGACCTGGAACCAACCCAAATGCCCATTGACGATAGACTGGATAGGGAAAATGTGGCACATATACACCATGGAATATTATGCAGCCATCAAAAACGATGAGTTTGGGTCCTTTGTAGGGACATGGATGAACCTGGAAACCATCATTCTCAGCAATCTGACAGAAGAGCAGAAGATCAAACACCGCATGTTCTCACTCATAGGCGGGTGTTGAACAATGAGAACACATGGACACAGGGAGGGGAGCACTACACACTGGGGTCAGGTGGGGGGAAATAGGGGAGGGACGGTGTGGGTTAGGGAGCTGGGGAGAGATAGCAAGGGGAGAAATGCCAGATGTAGGTGATGGAGAGGAAGGCAGCAAATCACACTGCCACGTGTGTACCTATGCAACAATTTTACATGTTCTTCACATGTACCCCAAAACCTAAAATGCAATAAAATAAATAAATGAGGAAAAAAAAAAGAATAAGCAAACACCTCAACTGACTGGGAAGCACACCATGGACCGATCTGGGAGAGTATCAGACAGTGAGGACACTGATGGCATAAACATAAATCAAAAGCTTGAGTGAAAGCTGAACACTGCAGTGCTTTATAGATTGTGAGGGATAACACATCCATTTCCCGGGAAATGTCTATTATCCTGCAATCTCAAAGAAGCTGATCCCCAAGTGGATAAAATATCCACATGGCCAGGGAACAAGTTTTGTAATCCACAAGAAAATCCCACATATAAATCATGCTGAAAGTCCCAAATAAGGTAAAGAAGCTGAACTGCAGTTTAAAGAAAAAAGGAATGATGGTTACCCCCAGTTCCCTTGTGATGGTTGTAGATAAAAATCACATAAAGGAGCTTTTAAAAAAGAATGTTACCTGGGTACCATCTCCAGATATTATTATTCAGTGGATGTGGTATGGGAACCAGCATTGTTTTTTGTTTTTTGTTTTTTTTAGGAGTTCCCCAGATAAGTCTAACATGCAACCAGAATTGAGAATCACTGAGTTAAGCTGTCAAAAAATATGCCATGCTTTTGCGCTTCTGGGATGCACAAAAGATGTCTCACAATTATTCACTTAGTCAAAAGTTAAACAAATTATGTGTGCAATACCTAATACGTGTTAGAAGCTTAACACTGGAGATACAGAAAAGCCAAGGCCAACCGATTCCTACCTTCCTGAGCTAATATGGGGAAAGTAAATTGACAAACAAGTAAGCAACTTCAACAACAACAACAGAGAGAGTGTAGTAAGTGCTAAAAATGAAAGAAAAGGGCGGTGTGATGGAGACTATCTGGGCAGGGACTACTTTCATTAAGTCAATTAAGGGGGGAGCCTCTGAAGAGATGGAATATGAGCTGAAATCTAAAAAATGAGAAGGAACCAACTGTTCAGAAAGTCTGGGGTGTGAATGAGAAATACAAAAGACCGGAGGTACAAAGTTACTTGGTGTGTTCCAAAAACAGAACAAAGGCAAGTATGGCTAGAATCAGGAAGTGTGAAAGGAAATGTGGTGTAAGATGAAGGAAGGAGTTTGGACTTTACTGTAAGATGAACAGGAAATGATGGAAAGATTTTAATCAGAGGAGAGATACGATTTCACTACATTAATGAAAAACCACTCTGCTGTGGAGAGAATGGATTATGGGGTTGGGGGAAGAGGAATAGAAGCAGGAAGACCAGTCCAAGCAAGAGATGATGGTGGCTTGGACCAGGGCGTTTGCAGGGGGAAAAGAGATACGGTGGTATTCAGGATGTATTACAAAGGGCGAGCTGACGGGACTTATGGATGGATTAGGTGTGAAAGAAGACAGCAAAGGAAGGATCCGGTCTGCCAGAGTTTGGCTTGGGAATCTGAATAGCTGGAGGTACCATAAATTGAGGTGGTGAAGACTACTGGATGAACGGGATTAGCAGCAGGAAATCAAAAGTTCCCTTTGAGGCTAGGTGGTGGCTCACGCCTGTAATCCCAGCACCTTGGGAGCCCAGGTGGGTGGATCACCTAAGGTCAGGAGTGTGAGACCAGCCTCGCCAACATGGTAAAACCCCGTCTCTACTAAAAATACTAAAATTAGCTAGGTGTAGTGGTGCGTGCCTGTAGTCCCAGCTACTCAGGAAGCTGAAGCAAAAGAATTGCTTGGATCCGGGAGGCAGAGGTTGCAGTATGCTGAGACTGAGCCACTGCACTCCAGCCTGGGTGACAGAGCAAAACTCTGTCTCAGAAAAAAAAAAAAAAGGCCAGTCTCAGTGGCTTATGCCTGTAATCCCAGCACTTTGGGAGGCTGAGGCAGGCAGTTCACAAGGTCAAGAGATTGAGACCATCCTGGCCAACACGGTGAAACCCCATCTCCACTAAAAAACCAAAAATTTGTTGGGCATGGTGGCACATGCCTGTAGTCCCAGCTACTTGGGAGGCTGAGGCATGAGAATCTCTTGAACCCGACTGGTTGCAGAGGTGGAGGCTACAGTGAGCCAAGATGGCACCACTGCACTCTAGTCTGGCGACAGAGTGAGACTTCATCTCAGGGGGAAAAAAAAGTTCCCTTTGAGATATGCTGAATTTGAAATGTTAAGAGACTTCTAATTAGAGATGTGAGTAGGCAAAAAAACATGCAATTTGAAGTTCTTAGAAGAGATTCAGATCTCAAAATATACATTCAGAAGTTGTCAGCATATATCTGGTTAGATGTGTCGAACTCATTGGTATGTAGTAGTTAGATAAATATGTGTGAGACATAGTGTCTTGAAGGAAAGGCAGCAAGTCCTCTTCTTCTTAGAGATTTAACATTGTTTTATTTGCTGTTGTTGTTGAGACAGGGTCTCACTCTGTCATCAAGGCTAGAGTGCAGTGGTGTGGTACAATCATGGCTTACTGCAGCCACAACTCCCAAGCTCACACAATCCTCCCATCTCAGCCTCCAGAGTAGCTGGAACCACAGGCACATGCCACCACAACTAGCTAACTTTAGGATTTTTTTTATGGAGATGAGGTCTTGACATGTCCCTCAGGCTGCTCTTGAACTTCTGGGTTCAAGCAATCCTCCTGCTTTGGCCTCCCAAAGTGCTAGGATTACAGATGTGAACCACTGTGCTTCACCTAAACATTGTTTTAGATCTAGTCAATTGAGATGGTCCTGACTGAGACCCAGTGGTAGAAATGGGCCCATGAGAGAAGGGAGTGTCTGGACTGGTAGCCTCAGATTGAGTACTTAACTGAAAGAGCCTGTAGAGTGAGGGCCAGTTTTGACCATAGTGCTTGACTTACACTGGAAATTCAAGTTGACTCTTGTCACCGAACATCTGTTTGAGGACAATGGCTGAGCAGCTGAATGTAAACCAAAGAGCTGTAAACTTGGAAGTTCGAGGGTTAATTGCCTTTGGATAATCTTCCCCTAAAGAGAATGGATGCGACCTGTGCTGGGTTCTGTACCAGGAAGGGTGCCATTACTACTTCAGACAAGAAAGTTAGTCCAACATACAGGGTCAGTTCTCAGCCACAAAGATGCCATGGAAGCAATGACAGGAAGAACTCAGAACTTTCAGAATAGGAACATTTCCAGGCCTCTTCTACTATGGCTGTTAGAATCATAACGAGCTTTTTTAGTCAGAATTAGACTCTAGACTACATAAGGGGGAAGCTCCAAAACAGAGAATGAGCATCTCGTTTATTGTGCTGGTGAGGTCTTGAATATTTACTTCGATTAACATAAGGATAAATGATCATATTTGTACCCCAAACTGATGAGGTGCTTCATACTAAATACATAAATGTAGAAGGTTACATTTATCCTTTTTAAAGCTATTAAGGCAGTGTGATGTAGTAGTAAGTAAGAGTTTAAATCTGAATTTGAAGCATGGATTCATGACTTATCTATCATTTAACATTTTGAACATTACCTAACCTAAAAATAAGGATTAAAACAAGCTTTATGGGGCAGTATGGATCAAAAGCAACAATGTCAGGAAACACTGTTTTACTCTTTCCGTGTTTCATAGTAGATGCTCAATAAATATTAGGAATCATTAAATTATTATTGAGTATTATTAATCTATTATTTAAATTCACCTTGTTACACTCACCCCACTGTTTTTGAATTCATTTTGAATTCTGCTCTACTCAGCTTTATACTAGCTGGTTATTTGATAAATGTCATCATTTTATGTTCTTATATAAATATATTTTTAAAATTTTTACAGAACAGTCTATAAGACACATTACTCTCTCCCTTTCCTGAACTCACCTATCCAGTCTTACCCAATTATAGTTCTTGAGTGCATTCTAGATATTTCATATGCCTTAATCTTCTCTCCCTAAACTGTAATTTCTTTGAAGATAAGATTCAGGTCTCAGTCTCCTTTTAAAATGTCCTATCACATCCTTAACAGTATGAGAAATACAGAAGACAAGAAATATGTACTTATTAATTTGAAGATGGTCCTAGATAGAATTTGCACATAGGTATTGATTATTTTCTCTTTTTGGTTTACTGGTCCCTAGAAATGTAACACACATACACAAACAAAATTATAATATCTGTGTACCACAATTCCCTGTGAATCCAGTTCCTTTTGTTTAAAATGAACAGATTAGATCAGGCAATCCTTAGGCTCCTTTTCTGATCTAAAAATCACTAATATCATTAAATAAAAAACAACTGCATTTCTAAAAAATTCCAAAGATAATGAATACTCCATTTATTCATTCAACAAACACTTTTTGAAGGACTACTATGTGCCAGCCATTCTTCTAGGTGCTGGAGAAACAGCAGTGAAAAAAACATCTCTAACCTCTTGTAGTCTATGTTCCAACGGATTTATTTTGTTAAAATCTTGACTAAAGTAATTTTGAAACCAGGAAGAAGATAAATACAGGTCATACATCAGGGTTTTCACCTTTAGAAAGAAATCTTCACCTATAATACCTTTTTTCTGTTTTATTCTAAAAGAAAGAAATCAGTATGCCAAGCCAGTCTGTATATTTTCTATTCAATTATCAAAATATGAAACTCAGAGGTAGGCAAGATTCCCTCTATTCACTCCACATATCATTATCTGTCCATTCTTGCCTTAAATATGTTGCCCGCTACCCACAGTTCCCATCTTGTCCTACTACCCCTACCCTAGTTCAGACTTTCATTCATTCTAACCTAGATTAGTAAAATAGTCTCCTACTTGTTCTCACCCAATTGAACTATTACAGCCAGTCCTTGCTTGACTAAGCATAGCTCTCAGTATGGCACATTGCAGAACAGAGACTCATGTGGTTTGGTTGGGTCTGCATCCAAATCGCATCTTGAGTTATAGCTTCCATAATCCCCACGTGTTGTGGGAGGTACCTGATGGGAAGTAATTGAATAACAGGGGCAGTTTCCCCCATGCTGTTCTTATAATGAGTAAATTCTCGTGAGATTTGATGGCTTTATAAGCATTTTCCCTGTTGGCACTCATTTTCTCTCCTGCCACCCTGTGAAGAGGTGCCTTCTGCAGTGATTTTAAGTTTCCTGAGGCCTCTCCAGCCATGTGGAACTGTGAGTCAATTAAAGCTCTTTTCTTTATAAATTACCCAGTCTCCGGTATTTCCTCACAGCAGCATATGAACAGACTAATACAGAGAACTTCTGTGGTTCCTTGCTGCTTTCATAACAAAATTCAATTATTTAACCTAGTATGTCAGGCTTTCTACTACTTTCTGACTCAACACAGTTTTTCAATGTTATCTCCCCCTACTTTTTCTTCCATACTCCATGCTGCAACCAAAATAAACCACTTATTCTCCAGCCCTACCCTCTACCCTACACAGCCATTACTTCTGATCTCTGGATTCTGTTCCTTTTATCTGGAATTTCTGCCCTTCCCCAGTAGATGAACACCACTTGTACCTATCAGTAGCTTAAATACATAGCTGTTTATTTTCTCACCTTACAAGAAACCCAGATTTAGGGAATCTACACTACTCAATGTCACAAAGAACACCAACTAGCTCTTAAATTCTTACTCTGTTGAACTGAGCAAATGACTTTCATCTTAATGAAAACAAGTTGTTATAACCGTTAGGATTACACCTTCCTGCCTGGCTAGACAAAGGGGAAGAGGAAGGGCATGCACTTACATCATAAAAGCAAACGCTTTCCTCAAATTCCGTAGTAGATTTCCACTTACATCTTATTGACCAAACTACATTATCAGGCCACACCTAATTGAAAGAGATGGAAACGCAAGTTTTTTTTAAGTGAACATATTATGATCCCAAACAAAAATTAGTGTTCTTTTAATAGGAAAGAGGAGGAGAGGCCATTTCAGCAAAATAGCCTAAAGTGTCTGCTACAATTGGCAACCAACAGTATCAAACACACACAGTCAGATAAATTTTACTTATAATTCTGCTAATTCCTGATTTCGCCTCCATCTTTTCAACACTAAACAAACAACAAAAGCAGGAGCAGTTCACGCTTTCAAATCACAGCTCACACATAGTCCTGGCCATAGTGTTGCTTTCCCATTATTCCATTTTTCCCACTCGTCTCACTTAACCAGGCAGGACAACACCTCTTTCCTGCAGTGTTAGTGATGTTGTGGACAGAAGCAGAGAGGACTGGGAAAAAGACTGAAAGGCTAGCATGGGGCATGGTTCTGGGTGCTACACTTATAAAGTATGAACTCTAATTCTGGTATAAATTATTACATTTTCATTAGACACACAGAATTAGACAAATGTAAAATTCTATTTTATCCGTCCCCCCCAAAAAATTCTATTTTATACCAAACCCTATTATCACTACAATTGCTGGAAACATCTTTCCCTGTTCCATATTTGGGAAGCTAGGCTCCTGATTTTTGGAGATGGAACTCAAGAAAGAGTTTATTTTTAGGAAACTAGCTTTTTTTTTACTGTGGTAAGATACATATCTAATGTAAAATTCACCATTTTAACCACTTTTAGGTGTGCAACTCAGTAGCATTAAGTATATGCACAATGTTGTGCAACCATCACCAGGATCAATTTCTAGAACTTTTTCATTATCCCAAAGAGAAACTCTGTATCCATTAAGCAATAACTGCCCATTACCGTCTTTCTCCAATTCCTATTGTTTTACACTTACTGCCCCTTTGAAGTTGTCTATTCTAGGTAACTTATATAAGAAGAATCATGAAATACTTGTCTTTTGATGTATGAAGTATTTCACTTAGCATAATATTTTCAAAGTTTATCCATGTTGTAGTATGCATCCAAACTTCAATCCTTTTTAAGAGAGAGTAACATTCCATTATCTTTATATACTAACTTTTCTCTATCCATTCACCTGCTGATGGATATTTAGGTTGTCTTCATCTTTTGCCTACTACGTATAATGCTGCTAAGAACACTGGTATTTAAGTAGCTGTCTGAGTCTCTGCTTTTACTTATTTTGGGAGAGACTATATTTTTAACAATGTTGAAATTGTGTTTAAAATAAATTACGTATTATGAAGGTTAATACTGAGTGTCAACTTGATTGGTTTGAAGGATGCAAAGTATTGATCTTGGGTGTGACTGTGAGGGTGTTGCCAAAGGAGATTAACATTTGAGTCAGTGGAATGGGAAAGAGAGACCCACCCTCAATCTGGGTGGGCACCATCTAATCAGCTGCCAGCATGGCTAGAATATAAAGTAGGCAGAAAAACGTGAAAAGACTAGACTGGCCTAGCCTCTCAGCCTCATCTTTCTCCCATGCTGGATCCTTCCTGCCCTGGAACATTGGACTCCAAGTTCTTCAGTTTTGAAACTCAGACTGGCTTTCCTTGCCCCTCAGCTTGCAGGCAGCCTATTGTGGGACCTTGTGATCATGTGAGTTAACACTTAATAAACTCCCCTTTATATATATATTTATATATATAAAATACAAGTATCTACAAGTATGTAAATATATATATACACACACACACAAGTTGGTAGATACTTGTAATTAAGGATTCTCAGAGCAGTATGCAAACGTAAAATGATGTGGATGCAATGAATAGTGTGTGTGTATGTGTGTGTGTGTGTGTGTGTGTGTGTGTGTGTATGTATATTTGTTCTACCGCTCTAGAGAACCCTAATACAGGTATATACAGGTATACTAATATATACTAATATACCTGTATAGTATATATACTAATATATACTAATATACTTGTATATACCTGTATTAGTCAGGGTTCTCTAGAGGGGTAGAACTAATACAGGTATATTATGTATCCATGAGATTTTGTATAGTATAGTATACATATATATATGCTAGTATACAGGTATATTAGTATATATTTTTGTATACTATATACATATATTATAGACCTGTATATTAGTATATATTTTTGTATTAGTCTATATATACATATATATATACACTAATATACCTGTATATACCTGTATTAGTGAGCGTTCTCTAGAGGGGTAGACTAATATAGGTTTATTATGTATCCATGAGATTTTGTAGGTCAAACTAAAACATTACTAATCATTTGTAACATGTTTCTGCTATAAATAACATGTAATATATTTCATTGAATTCTAAGTTTTAGACAGCAAATTTAAAAGAAACATCTTCTAGGTAACATGAAAGTTGGCAACTATGTGATATATATTTCCCATGAAATAACTTAAAATGTATCTGTAAACTGAAATATGATCTGATAGACAATTTTTGGTTCTTTGACCACCCAGAACCAGACATGATTTCTGGGTTAAGCAGTGTCATAGGGAACTGGGTTACTGTTAACCAGCCCCCAATAACAAAAATGAAATGGGATCAAGACCAAGTGTTGGGGCCTGTGGTTCCTGTGACAGGAGCTGTCTCCTGCTGTCTCCCTAAGAAATAAGTGGGTAGATACTTGTAATTAAGGATGCCCAGAACAGTAAGCAAATGTAAAATGATGTGGATGCAATGAATAGAATGAGCAGATATGTAAATATGAAGAGCTTGAAGACCATGAACACTTAATTTTAGAGGCCTTTCTTGAAATCACATCAGACATACAAAATGCGTTAGATCCCACATTAAAATGTTTTACATAGCTAGGAAAGTGTTAAGATGAAGCTGAGTGGTTAGTCTTATTTATGTACACTTAATTAGATATATATTACTTTTTATTTTGCCATTTTTGAGTATTTGAAGGCCAATAAATTATTTTTCAGGTCTCAAATATTTTGTAGGCCCTTAAATATGCATAGGCCACAATCATATGGGTAACTGGCTCTGTCATAATTCTTGATCTCAAAATAATTCTCATTTTCACCCTCTGAGGACACTTGCTTCTGACCATATAACTGACCGTAACTAATTTTTCAACAGTAATGCAGTAACCAGAAAAAATGGAAATGAAAATAATATATATTATCTCTATAATTTCTGGTTATAAAATGTTTCCCGGAGTCAATGTACCACAATATCAACTAAGTGCTAGTTAGTAATCAGAAATTTCTAGAATCAAGAGCAACAATCTTTCAGAAACAAGCTGCCAAGTTCCTGACTCCTGTCAGCTTCTCAAAACAGGAAAATGCTATAGTAAAAAGCACTGAAACAAATACTCTCCCTACTCCCATATATCCACATGCAGTTAAAGACACTCCGGGAATAACAAAGTCCTCTGTTAAAATTCAAAGCTAACTCCCCTCTTAAATTTCTTAAGCATCCACAGTGAATTACTTTAATAGCATAATAAAATTACTTTCCACCTAATATAGAATCGTGGCTTCCAGTTAGATGTTCCCTTGAATACTAGAGATGTATTTATTTTGGGATTAGCCTTTCATGCCTCTTAGCCTTGGCACGAGCAGTTTCTACCTTCCTGGTAGATTTTTCCACCATTTCTTTAGCTAAAAAAATGCCTATCCAATTTAAAGCCCAATTTAAATGTCGTTGTTTCCACATGTCCTTTCTGGCTCCTAGGTTTTCCAGAGTCATATTCTATTCTCTACACTCTCAGGGCTTACCACATTTGATCTAATTTATATGTGATTGTGTGTTAGTATATCTGCTGTTTACCACTAGACTTTCAGCTCTGGAAAGCAGGGCACATGCTATGATCACGTCTGTATTACCATGCATCTAACGCTAAATTCATAAAGCAGCTGATAATTTTCTCTATTATACACACTCTATGCTTTGCATAGGATAGCAATTATTCTATTAATTTAACCTGGAAAGTGACAAACTGTTTGACCATCTGTTCTCCCACTTTGTGATGAAACATTTTTGAGTATGATTTTGTTTCTTTTGTAATGGCAAATTGTTGGTCTTTTTCTTTTCCACTTGTCTCAAAGTTTCCATCACCGCATGGAGATCATTACAAACGGTGCTTCAACTGTATCATAAAATGCTGCTAACAAAGCCAAAAGTTTTTCCACTTTCAGATTTCTTGGATGGTGTTTTGGGAGAAGATGTAGTTAGGTGAGTGTACCTATGTGAGAGCAAGAGGAATTGGGAGAAAGGTTGATAGAGTGTTATTGGCCTTTTGAGGAAGCTGGTTTATGATGCTCAAAGATCACTCATTGTGTTGTTGATTTCTTAGGGAATAATCAACATTAACTTTCTATTATTATGGCCCTTTAGCTATAAAAATTAAGTAAATTTCATGCAAAGAATTTCCCTATTTAGATAGGAGGAAACTATTCATTGATAAAGATGAGAAAAACTTTCTAGTTTACTACTTCCGGTGAATCCCAGAATCACAGATAATTACTCCCATAAGGACTAACTACTATAATTATATTAGTGCCCTCTGCTGTACATGTGCAAAATTACAGAAAATTATGCATTCTTTCAAGATTTGTCTAGACATTCTCGGCTTTGGCATTTTCCAGAAGCAAGTCTTTAACAGCATCCTTATTTAATTTCAGCTGAATAAACTTTTATCATGTTGGGTGAAATTTTACCTCCCATAATTACTGTCTAACCCAAACAAAATAACAGTGTATAAGAGGCAGTCATTACAAGCCCATTGTTATGCTAGGGAAAATACTAATTAAATGTTTGTGAAATAATGGAAATTACTTCATGGCAGGGCAATTATTTAAAAGCCTGCCTTGCTTTTATAATAACTATGTGCTGATCATTTTCTCTTGGACTTCCCTTTTTTATATCCTCCTGTGTTTATTTAAGTCAGAGTCAATTCAGAGCTGCATAAAATTTTTACTTGCTATGGCATTCAGTAATTACTTTGTATGACATTTGTTTCATGCCATTTGATTTGTTTCTATGTTCTAAATTAAAAATTTCTGCTTCTGTCTGAATTTTATTAACTGAAAATAATATTAGGAGGCTGAGGCCATAGCTGTAAGTAGTCCTCTGTCACCCACTTATCTTTTTGTTTATCTCTCATTCCAGGTTATGAAATTTTAAGCATCTCACTTAACTTTAATAATCATTCTACACTTTCAGAACAGCAAATTTCTTTGTAATTTACATGCTATATCTTCATTTTGTGCATGTTATCTCTATATATGAAGAAATATATAAAATAGCATAATTTAAAATGGAAACAAGAGTTTATACACATTGATTTTGGTAATAATCCGTGAGTTTTGGAAATGACTCTTTTGGGTTTAATTCTTGCCATCTTTATTTTCCTTTCTTTTTTTTTTTTTTTTTTTTTTTTTTTTTTTTTTTTTTTTTTTTTTTGAGATGGAGTCTCACTCTGTCCCCAGGCTGGAATACGGTAGAATGATCTTGGCTCACTGCAACCTCTACCTCCCAAGTTCAAGTGATTCTCCTTTCTCAACCTCCTGGATTGCTAGGACGACAGGTGCACGCCACCACACCCAGCTAATTTTTGTATTTTTAGTAGAGACAGGGTTTCACCATGTTGGCCAGGATGGTCTCGATGTTTTGACCTCATGATCTGCCTGCCTCAGCCTCCCAAAGTGCTGGGATTACAGGCATGAGCCACCACACCCAGTCTATTTCTTGCCATCTTACTGTAAACTTCCTCCACTTCTAAATCACTATACCTAGTGCATATTTGTAAATTTGTTTAGAGCAGTTGTAGAAAATGTGTAAATCAGTTATTAACCAAATATCTTTCTTTGCTATGAAGAACTACATATATGTTTAAGATATATAAATGTATCTTAAGAAGTAATTTTTGGTAGATTTTAATTTTCCAAGGAAAAGTATGATATTTGTCGAAACTAGAAAGACACATTTTTAAATTACAGTAAATTAAAATGTACAAATATAACCACAAGACAATGGAAAAATAGTTTCAAACTTTAATGGACTTTAAAGTGGATTAATTTCCCAATTTGGGAAAAATCAGAGAAATTTTCAGGTGTAGCTGAGAGCACAATGACAATCAAAAATGAAGGGGGACTAAGGCAAAGATAAAGAGTGATATTGGAAAAAGTATACCTAGTATAGGTATTTTTAGGAAATATAGGAAAAACCTAAAATGATAGGTTCCATTATCCAGCTAAGGGTTTTTACTAGGAACATAATTTTCTGTTTTGAATGTTTCAGTCTAGAGGCAAATAACTAAACAGAAGGAATAAGCATCACAAATGCTGATATATAACTTCTAGATTTACTGTTTTTCATTTCACCACATTGGATGCTGCTTGACAGGAAGACGCATAATATATTTAGCTGTAGTAAACATGCATGCATGTTGTATTAAAAGAGTATTTTGTATTCTTTGGTTTTTTAGAAATGTATTAAAATAGTTTGTTTTAGTCAGGAAAGGGAGAATGGCACACATACAGTGCTACATGTGATCTGATGCTTCCTACAGTGGTGTCATATAACAGCTCACTGCTCTCCCTAGCTCACTGCTGACACTCTGGGCTTCTAGGATGAAAATTTGTCCCTAGAAATCTGGAAATTGATTTATAATGCATGGGGAGGCATGTAATATGGCTAATGCTCCAATTTCTGACTTTATTTTGAAGAAAAATGTATTCTTAAAATAGAAACGGTCTTTAAGTTGCTGACAATAAATGGCTGCTGTGAAATTTGAAAAGTAAGCCCCCCTTGATAAAGCAAGCTTACTTTTTTAAACAAAGACAAAATTATCTCTCTATAATTCACTAGAAATGATATTTTTATATTCAATACATATTGAATAACTTAAACAAAAAAATTAACAACATGTAACATGTTATATAAAATGATCAAATGAATTAATTATTCCAGAAGGGAAACTGATTAGAAATGTCCTTAATGTATAGGGAAAGACAGTTTACAAATACCAAAAGCATATTAAAGCAGAAATAGCTAGATGCTTATACAAACACCCACTCTCACCTTTTCTTTAGAAACAAAACACAGATGTATGTGAATGTGAGTATACACAGATGTATATTTGTGTTAAAGTGTGCAGGCAACATGCCTAGATAAAGGACTATAATACGCAACCTTCCTTGAAAGTAGGTTCTATCCCATGACTGAGTTTAGCCAACAGAGAGATAATTAGGTTATTAGATAATCTAATAAGATTAGAGTGATTTTTAGTCACTGGAAACCCATTTTAAATAAAAACACGCAGCTAGGTTAAAAGCTAAATAATAGAAAAAGATATACCATGCAGATACTAACCAAAAGAATGCTGGGATTGTCATATTAATATCAAAAAAGTAGAATTCCAGTGAAGGAAAGTTACCAAAGACAAAGAGGGACATTGTATAATAGTTAAAAGTACCAATCTATCAAAAATACATAGCATGCGCCTAACAAAATATTGTGACAATACATAAAGCAAAAATTACAGAAGTCAAGGTAGAAATATAAAAATAATAGTATACTTAGAGATTTCAACACTCCTCTCTTAGTAATCATTAGAACAACTAGGCAGGAATCAGCAAGGATATACAATACCTGA
This sequence comes from Sapajus apella, assembly GCF_009761245.1. Taxonomy (NCBI): domain Eukaryota; kingdom Metazoa; phylum Chordata; class Mammalia; order Primates; family Cebidae; genus Sapajus; species Sapajus apella. Next base: position 16,547,644 of record NW_022436982.1, read on the forward strand.
AAATCACTATGAACCAAATTAACTTAAATCCCATTTTTAGACCACTTGACCCAATGAAAGCAGAATAAGCATTGTTTTCAAGTGCACATGAAACATTCACAAATATTAACTGTGTCTTAAGTCATAAAACAAATCTTAATAGATTTAAAACATTCAAAATGTGTTCTCTAACTATAGTGGAATTGAACTAGAAAGCAGTAACAGAGAAATATGTAGAAAATCCCCCAAATATTTAGAAATTATACATTTATGAATATTTCATTGGTCAAAGATGAAGTCAAAAGAAAATTAGAAGATATAGTACAGTACATAAAAAATATCCAATGTATCAAAATTTATGTGGTGTACTAAAGCAGTACTTAAAGAAAAATTTATGCAATCAAATGCATATGTTGTGAAGGAATAAGTGTGTCAAATCAGTAGCCTAAGCTTCTATCTTAGAAAACAAGTTAAAAGAAGAGCAAATTAAAACCAAACCAAGAAGGAAAGAAATAATAAAGATAATATGGTTATTCTACTTAGAAAACTGCAAAGAATCTATAAAAACAGCCTGAGTTAGTAAGATCACAAGATAAAATGTCAGATGTAAAAAGATATACAAGTCAACTTACAAACAAGCCACTTGTTCCCTCAGGAAACATGATTTGAACAACTACCCACACATGAAAATAGCTTCATAAAACCTGGAGAACAAAAAGGTAGAAGGCAAGTGAGAGATTATAGCACTTGGGTGGAGAAAAAAAAGATGCGTTAAAGAGGCAGCAAGGACAATTTCAAATTATCCACATCACCCCTCCCCAAGCCCATGCAGCACAGCATGGAGAGAGATACAGACATATCTAGGAGAAATTGCAAGTTCAGTTCCAGATCACTGCAATAAAACAAATATCACAATAAAATAAGTCACACAAAATTTTTGGTTTCCCAGTTTATATAAAAATTATATTTACATTATACTGTAGTCTATTAAGTATGCAATAGCTTTATGTTTAAAAAAACAATGTATATTCTCTAGTTTAAAATATACTTTATTGCTAAAAAATGCTGACATGGAGACACAAAGTAAGCACATGATGTTGGAAAAATGGTGCCAACAGTTTTGCTTGATGCAGGGTTTCCATAAACCTTCAAGTTGTAAAAACTACAGTATCTATGAAGCACAATGAAGTGAGGTACAATACAATGAGGTATGCTTATACTTCCAGCATGGAGAAAGGAGACTAAAGGCAGCACTTGACTTTACTGCAGACCACAGCACCAGACTCACTCCAGTGAACCCTAGCACCAGGCTAGCCTCCATCAACCCCATCTCCAGGCACTAGTGTCAGGCTGGCCTCCATAGCCCGAAGCACCAGGCCTGCTCGTATAGACACAAGCTGCAGGCCCCCCACAGTGGACCTAGCTCAAGGTCTGCCTCCACAGACCCAGAAGCCAGACTAGCCCCTGTGGACTCAGGTGCCAGACACATCCACCAGCGGATCCAAAGAAAAGGCTTGCCCAGAATCTCTGGATGGGCTGACTGGTGAAGGGCTTTCTATAAAGAGCCAATCTATAAAGATTTAAGTGCATACTTCCTCAAATGCAAAGATACGAATTCAAGGCTACAGGGATCAGGAATAATTAGGAAAACATGAAACCACAAATGGAATAAAATAAAGCACCAGTAACCAACCTTTAAAAAATAGGGTCCACAAGAGGTAAAGGGACACACAGGTAACTCAATAACACAAAGAAAACACTATATGAGGCTGGGCATGGTGGTTCACACCTGTAATCCCAGCACTTTGGGAGGCTGAGGCTGGAGGATCACCTGAGGTTGGGAGATCAAGACCAGCCTGATCAACATGGAGAAACCCTGTCTCTACTAAAAATACAAAAATATTAGCCAGGCATGGTGGTGCATGCCTGTACCCCAGCTGCTCGGGAGGATGAGGCAGGAGAAGCGCTTGAACCTGGCAGGTGGAGTTTGCAGTGAGCCAAGATTGCGCCACTGCACTCCAGCCTGGGCAAGAAGAGTGAGACTCCATCTCAAAAAAATAAATAAATAATTTAAAAATAAAAATAAAATAAAACACTATATGAAGAAGTTGAGAAGTTCAACAAAAGATAAAAACCATAAGAAAGAAGCAAATAGAAATTCTGGAGTTGAAGAACACAACTGAACTTCCACAGTAGACTGGATCAAGCGGAAGAAGGAATAAGTGAACTTAAAACTGGGTCATTTGAAATTACCCAGTAAGAGGAACAAAAAGAAAAAAGAATGAAAAGAGTAAAGAATGTCTATTGAACCTAATGGGGCATCATCAGCAGAACCAATACACACATTATAGAAGTAACAGAAAAAGGAGAACAAGAGACAGTGGTAGAAAGCTTATTTAAAGTAATAATGACAGCAAACTATCCCAATCTGGAGTGGGAAATAAAACATCCAGATCCATGAAACCTCAAACAGATTAAATGTAAAGAAATGTTCACTGACACACATCATAATCAAATTCTCAAAAGTTAAAAACAGAATTTTGAGAGCAATAAGAGAAAAGAACCTAGTTGTAAAAGTATACGTTTTCCATAATACAATCAGTAGATTTCTTAGGAGACATCTTGTAGCCAAAAGAGAGTGGAATGATATATTCAAATTGGTAAAAGAAAAACACTGAAAACCAAGAATACTATACCTGGCAAGGCTATCCTTCAGAAATGAAGGTGAGATAAGGACTTCTCCAGACAAACAAAATCTCAGGGAGTATATCATCACTAGATTAGCCTTACAAAAATGTTAAAGGAAGTTATTCAAGTTGAAATACAAGGATGCCAACTAATACTGTAAAAGTATAAAACTTAATGTAAAATTTAAAGATAGTAAAGTTCAGAAAATGTCAACACTGCAATGGTGGTTCATAAGTTACTTTTACCTCTAGTATAAGAGTTAAAAAACAAAAGAATTAAAGTAACTAGAAATATAATAATTTCTTAATAGATACACAATGTAAAAATTATAATTAGTGATATCAATAACAAAAAATGTGGGGTGAGGAGAAGTTAAAGAAAAAGTTATGAGAAAAACATTTAAGTTTTTAAGTGAAATAAATTGTCATTAAATTATTTTTAAATGAAATTCTAAGACACTCTTAAATATTCTCACCCAAAAAATTGCTCACCATAAAGAAATAATTATTCAAGGTGATTGATGTTAATTAGTTTAACAGCAGTAATTATTTCACAATGTATACTTATATGAAAACATGTTACTCATTTTAAATATATACAATTTTAATTTGCTAATTATTTGTAAATAAAGCTGGGGAACATTTAAAAAAAAACTTACACAAATCCATTCTGTAAATATATATTAGCAACAAACAATTGAAAACCAAAATTTTACAATACTACCATTAAAGATAGTTTAAAAAATAAATACTCAGGTAAGAATCATAAAAAAGATGTACAAGATAAGTGCTAAGAACTATAAAATGCTGATAGAAGAATTCAAAGATCTAAACAAACCAATAAAAAATACTATGTCCATGATTTAAAAGATTTAGTTTAGTTACTCTGTCAACAATGCCCAAACTTTACAGATTTAACACAGTCCTGGTCAATGTTGGTCCCAGTCCATTTTCTGCTACTATGACAGAATAGCACAAACCAGGTAATTTAAAGAGAAAAGACTGGGTGTAGTGGCTCATGCCTATAATCCCAGAACTTCAGTAGGCTGAGGTGGGAGAATCACTTCAGCCCAGGAGTTTGAGACCACGCCTGAGCAACATAGGGAGACCTAGTCTCTATAAAAAGTAAAAATAGGCCTGGCGCGGTAGCTCACGCATGTAATCGCAGCACTTTGGGGGGCCGAGGCGGGTGGATCACGAGGTCAAGAGATCGAGACCATCCTGGTCAACATGGTGAAACCCTGTCTCTACTAAAAACTACAAAAAATTAGCTGGGCATGGTGGCGCGTGCCTGCAATCCCAGCTACTCAGGAGGCTGAGGCAGGAGAACTGCCTGAACCCAGGAGGCGGAGGTTGCGGTGAGCCGAGATCGCACCATTGCACTCCAGCCTGGGTAACAAGAGCGAAACTCCGTCTCAAAAAAAAAAAGTAAAAATAAATCAGTCATGGGTGGTAGTATGCACCTGTGGTCCCAGACACTTTGGAGGCTGAGGTAGGCAGGATTACTTGAGCCTGGTGGGGAGGGAAGGGTAGAGTCTGCAGTGAGCCATGATCATGCCACTGCACTCCAGCCTGATCAACAGAGTAAGACCCTATCTCTAAATAAATAAAATTAGAAAATGGTCTTTTATTTGGGTAATGGTTCTGAAGGCTGGGGAGTCCACCTTCTTGCTGCAATATAACATGATGGAAGGCATCACATGGCACAGAAGTGCATGCAGAAGACAAAGAGAGAAAATGGGGAATGAATGCCCATGATAGCATTAACCCATTCATGAGAGCAAAACCCTCATGACTTCATCACTTGTAAGGATTCCATCTATTAATACCATCATAATGGCAATTAAATTTCTACATGAGTTTTGGAGGGAACAGGTATGGTATATTTGAACCATAGCAATATCTCAGTAGGACATTTTTGTAGGTATAGAAAAGCTGATTCTAAACTTCATATAAAAGGCAAAGAAGGCTGGGCGCGGTGGTTCAAGCCTGTAATCCCAGCACTTTGGGAGGCCGAGGCGGGTGGATCACGAAGTCAAGAAATCGAGACCATCCTGGTCAACATGGTGAAACCCCGTCTCTACTAAAAATACAAAAAATTAGCTGGGCATGGTGGTGCGTGCCTGTAATCCCAGCTACTCAGGAGGCTGAGGCAGGAGAATTGCCTGGACCCAGGAGGCGGAGGTTGCGGTGAGCCAAGATCGCGCCATTGCACTCCAGCCTGGGTAACATGAGTGAAACTCCGTCTCAAAAAAAAAAAAGGCAAAGAAGCCAAAACAAAACAATTATGAAAAATAGAGCAAAACTGGAAGACTCACACTCGCTAATTTTAAGTCTTAATGTAAAGCTACAATAATGGAGGCAGTGTGATCATGAAGAAAGGGCAGATCATGGATCAAAGGAACAGAAAAGATATCCAGAATAGGCTCATATAAATACAGATTTTTTTTTTAAAAGAAACAGGGTTTTACTCTGTTTCCCAGGTCACAGTGCAGTGGTATGATTATAGCTCACTGTAAGCTCAAATACCTGGGCTCCAGAGATCCTACTAAGTAGCAAGGATTACAGGGACATGCCACCATGTCCAGCTAATTTTTAAATTTTAATTGTATTGTTATGTTGCCCAAGCTGGTCTCAAACTCCTGGCCTCAAGCAATCCTCTTGTTTTGGCCTCCCAAAGCACTGGGATTACAGGCAAGAGCCACTACATCAGACCATCAATCAACTTTTGATAAAGATGAAAAGTCAGTTCAGTGAAAAAAGAATAGTCTTTTCAATAAATGTTGCTACTCAAAGATATACTTAAAAAATAAACTCAACCAATACCTCATACAATATAAAAATTAACTGAAAATTTACCATAGAATTAAATATAAAATAAAAAACTATAAATCTTTTAGGAGAAAATAATTGTGAACTTGTGTGAGGCAAAAAGTCCTTAAATATGATCAAAAAGCACTATCCATTACTAAATAATTGGTAAATTAAACTAGAACTTTAAACTTTTGGTCTAACACTATTAAGTAAATGAAAAGACAAGCTACATACTTGGAGAAAATGTTTGCAAATTACATATCTAACTGCAATAGTTAATTTTATTAATATGTGTCAACTTGACTGGTTAAGGGATTCCGAACATAAAACATTATTTATGGTTGTTTAAAAGTCTGGGACCTTCCCCTGCCCCTTGTTCCTGCTCTCACCGTGTGACATGCCTGACCCCTCTTTGCCTTTCAACAGAATTGTAAGCTTCCTGAGGCCCTCACGGGAAGCTGAGCAGATGTTAGTGCCATGCTTGTACAGCCTGAAGAACAGTGAACAAATTAAACCTCTTTTCTTTATTAATTATCCAGCCTCAGCTATTTCTTTATAGCGATGTGATGCATAAATCTTATTTGTGCATAAGTGATTTGCATCACATAGACTGTGATGCAAACACTCTAATACAATTGACAAAACCTAGAAGTAACAAATATGTATTTCAGTTGGTAAATGGATAAACTGTGGTACACCCATAGAAGGGAATATTATTTAGCGCTCTTTAAAAAAAAAAAAAAAAAGACCTATCAGGCCATGAAAAGGCATGGACATTTATTCAAAATTTAGGACATGTATTAGGACAGTTATCCTAAATATCAGACAAGAAATTTAAGTGCATTATAAATGTAAGAGGCCAATCTAAAAAGGCTATATATTGTATGATTTTAAGTATAGACATTGGAAAAGACAAAACTATAGAGACAGTAAAGAGATCAGTGATTTTCAGGGGTTAGGTTGGAGGACAGCATGAATAGACAGAGTATAGAATATTGTTAGGACGGTGAAACTATTTATGTGATAGTACTATGGTAAATACATGTCATTGTACATTTGTCAAAATCGTAGAAATTACAACAAGAAGAGTGAACCCTAATGTCAACTATGGACTGTGGGTAACTATGATGTATTAATATAGGTTTATGTATTGTAGCAAGTATACCATTCCGGTGTGGGATGCTGATAGTGGAAAAGGCTATGAGTGTATAGAGCAGGGGGCTTATATGAGAACTCTCTTTGCTTTCTGCTTAATTTTGCAGTAAAACTGTTCTAAAAACAAAAGTGTATTTTAGAAAACATGTACACAATGAGATGCCACTATACACCTTCTAGAATGGTTAAAATTAAAAAGAGTAACCATATTGGCAAGCATGTGAGGTAACTTTTTTATATTTCTAGGCGAAATGTAAAATGGTACAACTACTTTGGAAATTTTTTAAAGTTTCATATGTCAAGTTAAATACATCTATTACATGATCCAGTATTTTCATTTGCACATATTTACTCAGCCTGAGAAATAAGAACATAGGAAAAATGAAAGATTATTCTGAAGATGGTCTATAGATTTCTCCAGACTGCCAAAGGCAACCCTGACACAGAAAGAACCCCTGAAGAGAATTCCCTGCTGTAGGCAGGTGCTTACTGTCTGCTTGGGACATCCCTGGAGTCCATGTTATTTGTACCTACTTAAGTATCATTCTACCTTGTTCGGCCTGCAAGAGTTGATTTTTTTTTTTTTTTTTTTTTTTTTTTTTAGACAGAGTCTTGCTCATTCACCAGGTGAAGTGCAGTGGCACAATCTCGGCTCACTGCAACCTCTGTCACCCGGATTCAAGCGATTCCCCTGCCTCAGCCTACTGAGGAGCTGGGACTACAAGCATGTACCACCACATCCGGCTAATTTTTTTTTTTTTTTTTTTGTATTTTAGTGGAGACAGGGTTTCACCATGGCCAGGATGGTCTCGATCTCCTGACCTCATGATCTGCCTGCCTCAGCCTCCCAAAGTGCTGAGATTACAGGCGTGAGCCACCACACCTGGTCAGAGTTAATTTTTTTTAACTTTACTTAGTGTTACTTGGAACTGCTTTTTAAATAAAATGGAAAAAAATATTTAAAACAACATACATTCACCCAAAGATTTGTATTCAAATGTTTATACCACCTTTATTAACAATAACTCGAAGCTGAAAATGATCCAAATGTCCATTGATGTATCAATGGAAATACAAATTTTGGTGTTTCTTTAAAATAGAAAGCTACTTGGCAATTAAAGGAACTACTGACATATGCAGCAACATGGATGAATCTCAAAAACTTTATGCTGAGCAAAAGAAATCAGACACAAAGTGGGAAAAACTAACTTATAGTTACAGAAATAAAAGTAATTGATGTCTCAGGTTGAGGGTGGGCAGAGTGTTAACTGCAAATGGGACAGTGAAGTTTTTGGGGTGATGCAAATGATCGATGTCTTTATTGTACTGATGGTTACATAGGAATATTCATCTGTCAAAAGTCATCTAACGGTATTCTTAAAATGTATGCATCTTATTGTACATATGCTTTATCTCATTAATTTTTTTAAAAACCTTTAAGATACTTAGTGAAAATATAGGAGTTTTTCTTTGTTTTTTACCCTGATGTTTAGCAAGATGCTAAAAGCACTAACAACAACAAAAAATGACACTTTTTACTACATTAAAATTCAGCATAGCCTTTTCAACAAGTAGTACTGGAGCAAAAGGATATCCATGGTGAGGGAAAAAACTCAACCTAAACCTCACACCATAAATAAAACCTAAAGTAAATGATAGAGTTAAAAGTAAAGATAAAACACCCAGGCACTGTGGCTCATGCCTGTAATCCCAGCACTTTCAGAGGCTGAGGCGGGTGGATCGCTTGAGGTTGAGACCGGCCTGACCAACATGGTGAAACTCCATCTTTACTAAAAAGACAAAATTAGCTGGGTGTGGTAGCACATGGCTATAATCCCAGCTACTTGGGAGGCTGAGGCAGGAGAATCTTGAACCTGGGAGGTGGAGGTTGCAGTGAGCCAAGATGGCACCATTGCACTCCAACCTGGGCAATAAGAGTGAAACTCCATCTCAAAAAAAAGAAAAGAAAAGAAAAAAGTAAAGATGAAACTATAAGACTTTAAGAAAAAAGGTATAGAAAATTTTGGGTACCTAGATTAAGCAGAGTTGTTAGACAAATAAACATATGAAATGATGTTCAGCATCATTAATCATTAGAGAAATATAAATTAATATCATAATGAGACATCACTACACATTTATAAGAATGGGTAAAATAAAAAGTAGTGATAACATTAAATGCTGCTGAAGATCTGAAAAAACTGGTTCACTCAAGTGGGAATGTAAAATGATACAGCTGCTTTGGAAAAGAATATGTTCGTTTCTTATTAAAGTAAACATGTACTTGCCATATGACACAGCACTTATACTCTTGAGAACCTGTCTCAGAGAAATAAAAACTTGGGTTCAGTACAGCCAGTTTGGAAGACAGTTTGGTAGTTTTTTACGAAACTTTATATATCCTTACCATTGGACTCAGCAACTGTGCTACTTGGCATTTACTCAGATGAGTTAAAAATTTGGCCGGGCGCAGTGGCTCAAGCCTGTAATCCCAGCACTTTGGGAGGCAAAGGCGGGTGGATCACGAGGTCAAGAGATCGAGACCATCCTGGTCAACATGGTGAAACCCCGTCTCTACTAAAAATACAAAAAATTAGCTGGGCATGGTGGTGCGTGCCTGTAATCCCAGCTACTCAGGATGCTGAGGCAGGAGAATTGCCTGAACCCAGGAGGCGGAGGTTGCGGTGAGCTGAGATCGCGCCATTGCACTCCAGCCTGGGTAACAAGAGGGAAACTCCGTCTCAAAAAAAAAAAAAGAAATTTAAATTCATACAAAAACTTGCACATAAGTGTTTATAGCAGTGGTATTTATAATTGCCAAAACCTGGAAGCAAGCAAGATGTCCTTCAGTTAATAAAGGGATAAACTATGGTACAATTCATACAATGGAATATTATTCAGCAATAAAAATAAATGCATTATCAAGTCAGAAAAAGTCACAAAGGGACCTTATATGCATATTCCTAAGTAAAAGAAGCTAATCTGAAAAGCTATATATTTTCTGATTCCAACTATATGACATTCTGGAAAAGGCAAAACTATAGAGACTATAAAAAAATAAGCGGTTCAGGGGAAGTGGAAAGAGATGAATAGGTCCATCATTGGGCTTTCTAGAGCAGTGATACTATTCTCTATGCTAATATAATAGTGGAAACATATCATTACACATTTGTCAAAATCTATAGAATATATAACACCAAGAGTGAACTCTAATGTAAACTATAAAGTTAGGTAATATTACTGTTATCAATATTGGCTCATCAGTTGTAGCAAATGTAGGACACGAGTGTAAGATGTCAATAAAATAGGAAACTATGGGAGGAGGAGGGAAATATGAGAACTCATTGTACTTTCTGCACATTTTTCTATAAAACTAAAGCCTCTTTAAAAAATAAAATCTATTAAGTGTTCTCACAAAACTTTGCTTGCTATTCAGATTCTTACAAAACTTTGTAATAGCCAAAACTCTGAAACATTCAGATGTCCTTCAACAGGTAAACAAACTGTGGTACATCAATGTCTTGGAATTGTACTCAGCAACATAGAAAAATAAACTGTTGACAAATGCAACTTGGATGGATATCAAGGGAATTATGCTGTGTAAAAAAGTCAATCTCAAGAAGTTACACACTGTATGACTCTATATAATATTCTTAAAATGACAAGATTATAGATATGGATACCAGATGAGTGGTTACCAGGAGTTAGGGATGGTGGAAGAAAGGTGATGAACATGACTATAAAGAAGTCGAGCTCTACTGGAGCCACCTACAAAAATTTGGCCAGGGCTCTCTCTCTTGTCTGCTCAAACCAGCCTGGTCTGATCTGGAAATAGGGCCTCAATATGTGCCACTCCTGCTTCTGTCAGTATGCAAAGGATATAGGTTTTATTAAGCTGTACTAAGTGATATTCCTTAAATGGAATACCCAAGTCTCCTACCCAATGAAAGAAACCATGTTAGACCTTTGTACATAAAATAATTTTTTTAAAAAAAGATGAGGGAGCCCTGTTGTGATGGAACAGTTCTTTATCTTCAACATGGTGGTAGTTATACCAAGCTACAAGTAATAAAATCTGCATAAAAATAAATACACACATACAAACACACACACACACACATACACACAGACACACACAAATGAGTGTGTACAAAACTGGTGACATCTGAATGAAGTTGATGATGAATGATATCAATGTCAATTTCCTAGTTGTGACATTGTCCTATAGTTAAGCCATATGGTACCCTTGTGAGAAACTCAGTGAAAGGTATATGGATCCCTGTGTATTATTTCTTATAACTCTATGTAAATCTAAAATTATCTCAAGATGAAACTTTTAAGATATTCAGCACTCCTGTTCATCAATACGAATAAAAAAGGCAATGAAGGGCCGGGTGCAGTGGCTCACGCCTGTAATCCCAGCACTTTGGGAGGCCAAGGCGGGTGGATCACAGGTCAAGAGATTGCGAGACCACCTTGGCCAACACGGTGAAACCCCGTCTCTACTAAAATACAAAAATTAGCTGGGCATGGTGGCGCATACCTGTAGTCCCAACTACTCAGGAGGCTGAGGCAGGAGAATTGCTTGAACCCGGGAGGCGGAGGTTGCGGTGAGCCGAGATTGTGCCACTGCACTCCAGCCTGGCACCTGGAGACAGAGCAAGACTCTGTCTCAAAAAAAAAAAAAAAAAAAAAAGAAAGAAAAAAAAAAGCAGTGAAAAGATAACTGCAAACCAGGAAAAGATATTTGTCTTCATAACAATGGATTACTATAGATACTGTAAAGTATAAGAAATAAGAAAATAAGAAAATAACGACCCATTTCTTTCCCATAGAAAAATGGCAAAGACACTTCACAGAAGATGACAAATGGCCAATAAACATAAAAATGTGCTGCATCTTATTAATAACTAGCAAAATACTAATTAAAATTATAGTACAGCATAACAGGATTACAAATTATATATATATATATATATATATAATATATATATTTATGCATTTATGATATACACACATACACACATACTATACCAAACATTAGGAAAGACCTAGAGCCTCAGGAACTCTCATACGTTGCTGGTGAGTGTGGAAATTGATGAAATTCACTTTAGGAAACAACTAGGCATAACCTACAAATTTGAATCTGGTGCATGCATACTTCAAGATCCAATAATTCCAGTCCTTGGTCTATCTACAGAAATTCTTGCCCACTTGTACCAGAAGACATGTTCATATCTGCTCTCTTTCTAACAGCAAAAGTTAAAGCCATGCAAAGACCTTTATCTGTAGAATGAATTGATAACTTACAGTATATTCATTTAATGAATTCCTCAACAACATTGTAAATAAATGAAGGATAACTGTACATATCCACATGGATAAACTGCTGGAGCATAGCAGTGAGCAAAACAGATGAGTTGCAGAACAAAGCATACAATAACTTCAACTTTTATATAGTGCAGAAACATATGTAAGTTAAAAATTTAAAAGAAAAACACGGTGGCTCACGCTTGTAATCCCAGCACTTTGGGAGGCCGAGACGGGTGGATCACGAGGTCAAGAGATCGAGACCATCCTGGTCAACATGGTGAAACCCCGTCTCTACTAAAAATACAAAAATTAGCTGGGCATGGTGGCGCACGCCTGTAGTCCCAGCTACTCGGGAGGCTGAGGCAGGAGAATTGCCTGAACCCAGGAGGCGGAGGTTGCGGTGAGCCGAGATCGTGCCATTGCACTCCAGCCTGGGTAACAAGAGGGAAACTCCGTCTCAAAAAAAAAAAAAAGAAAAACAAGGGACAAGTATCACGTAAATGTACACTGAGGGAGTAGGAGGAGATAGACTTGAAAGAGCACCAGGAAGAACTGATGTACTAATTCTTAAGATGAGGGGAAAACAGATGCTTAATTTATTATTATTTTAAAAATCTACCTGTACATTGTGTGTCTCCATGTACTTATGATATATTTTGAAATTTAAAAGTTTAAAAATGGCCAGGTGTGGTGGCTCACACTTGTAATTCCAACACCTTGGGAGGCCGAGGTGGGCAGATCATGAGGTCAGGAGATTGAGACCATACTGGTTAACATGGTGAACGCTGTCTCTACTAAAAATACCAAAAATTAGCTGGGCGTGGTGGCGCGTGCCTGTAGTCCCAGCTACTCGGGAGGCTGAGGAAGGAGAATTGCTTGAATCCGGGAGGTGGGGGTTGCAGTGATCTGGGATGGCGCCACTGCACTGCAGCCTGGGTGACAGAGAGAGACTCCATCTCAAAAAAAAAAAAAAAAGTTTAAAAATAACAAAAAGCAGGATAAACTGTGCATCAGGCTCATGACTTAAATGAATAGACTCTAAGACAGGCAGTTGACTTACATCTCTTGAAAATCAAACTGTGTAAAAGGAACAAAACACCTGAGACAAAATACTGCTCAAGACTCAAGTTTTGTTTCCCTAAGTAAGCACCTAAACTTGCAACTGACTTAAGATCCTTGGGTAGTTTAACTTTATAATTCTGAGAGATCCGTCGATAAACGCCACAGTTTTGTAAGCAATGGAACCATGATATTACCAAATTATGTCCAAAGTATTGTGCAGCCTATGGTAGTTTTTGATGCAGCTTATATTTTTCCATTTTTATCATTATTCCCTTTTCATTTGAACCTCTGAGTTCATTTCCATGGCTATAATAAAAAGAAAGTCAAAGCCAAGAAAAACTGATTACAGACATAATATCTGCAAGATAAAATTTCAGAGAATATACATTCTACAACTCACATCCTAAAGGTGTCATAATAGCCTTGTGGACATTTCATTGGCAATGACCTTTAAAAGAAATAAATTTTTGTTCAGAAACTGCCCTGGACTTAAACAAATCCAGCAAGATTTTACACTGTGTTTTATCACCAGGTCTGTAGGAAATGAAAAATAATGGTGAGATTCTGAATAAAATATTGAAACAAATAACCACGAAAAAAATATTGCCTTGATAGTACTGTGAAGTGACTTGGTACTGGGCAGGAGATATTCCATAAATGCTGATTAGAACAACATAGCTTTGAGACTTGGATCACAAAAGCCCTCCCTCATTAAAAGAAGTCCATATGGTTCCCAAACCTATCTAAGACCCCCAACTATGTGCTTTCTTCAGCCTCAGATCTTTAATCAACACAGATGCTGAGATTTTAGCCAAGGTGCTTGCCCTGCATCTGAATAAACTGTTCCTGCAATTAATTAACCCAGACCAAGCAGTTTTTGCGCTGGTCACAGATCCTCTGGCAACCAGAAGAGACCCTCATCCATCATCTTACACCACCAAAACCCCCATTTATATTCTGTCCTCTGACTCCAAGGAGGCATCTGTGGAGAGTGGGAGCCAGTTTATGTTTCACATGTTAGCTGCATTTGGAATGAAATAGGGTTTTCTTCTTTAATGCCACCAGAATCCATCTCCTCATACTTGATGAAATGAAGCTTGTCCATTATTTTAAGAAACAACCAAAGTTTCTTTACCTTTTCATTGTTCAATATACCCAAAGATTTTTTCTAGATATACATACACTTTGTTACAGATAACAACTAAATATTCATACTTTTAACGTGGTGTAACCCGAACTAGTAAATGAATTTGATTTACTACTAATCCACTTTACACAATGTTGAGGTACCCTGGAAAACAATTTTAAATCTAACCCCTGTCAATAATGCTGAATTTAAAAAAAGAAAACTGATTTCCTTGATTTTTCCTCAAGGCTTTGATACTATCTCCCTAAATTAAGAGTGAGAAGAAGGCAGAATTGGAGAATGTTTTTATAATTCTTTAATATTACAAAAGCAACAAACATTTTCTCCATTAACAGGTGAAGATTAAGGAAGGATTAGATAGTTTACATGAATGTTAACAGCAGTACAACAAAACAGCAGTGGGAAAACATCAACACCGTATCGTGATTCTCTGTTGTTTATGGATTATAAATTTCACATCATCCCCAAACTGACTATTCTAATTCTCTCCCTACTTGTACAGGTTCTAGGAATTTCCTTTTCCAGTATCCTTGTGGTTTCTATTAATATTTTCTTTAATATTGATCAGAAAGTCTTGACATTTTCTTTTGAGCTTGTTAATCTTTATTTATTACATCTTTGGACTAAAATATTTTTCATAGGAAGATAGTTTCAAAATGATGATAGAAAATATATTGAGATAATAAGATTCAGGAGGCATACGGTTAAGAAAAACAAGGCTTTTGTCAAATTTACCTATTCTGAATATCTGTAAATTCTTGAATTGTATACTGTGATCACCAACTGTCATGGGAAGCTGTCCACTGTATATTTAGTTATATAAAATAAATTACGACATTTTGTTGCAGATAAAACTGCTTCTATTCTTCTGTTAAGTTACATGTTAAATGTTCCTTTCATGGTATCACATCCTTCTACAAGATTTCCGATAATAAAGTTTACATGTTAGGGGGAAAAAGACTCTCTCACTTGCATTTCTCAATCACAGTTTTTTAATTAGATTCATTCAAATGAATCAAATAATATCTTGTTTCAAGAGCCATCGATAAGTAAACTAAAACTAAAGTGCATTTTAATAAAACAAATTAAATGTGACTATGACTCCAGAGTAACAGATAATAGAACTCAGTTCACTAAAATAAATTTTATAACTTATTTAGTATATTGGGTGAAGATCAGTTTGTGAAGAGAAACCCATTTTTCTCTTCTGACACTACTTAAATTTTTTTAATCTTAGTAAATTTGGCAAATTATTGAGTCAAAAATAATGCTTTCGTGATTTAGAAATATTGGTAATAATGCTGCATGACTGTTATATTTAACATATTAGAATTTACAGCATATTGAATCCCTTGCAAAAGGTATCATAATTCACATCTTAAATGTATTTAAACTAACCAGAATTGTAGTACAAATAATAATAATTAACACCTATTGTATTATACCCCATTTGAATTAGTTTATAATGATCACTGTAACACCATTCAAAGGTGACCTTAAAAAAAAAGTGAGCCTGGGGAAGTTAATAAAAAAATACCAAAAAAACCATAAAAATTAAAAGCAAAAAACCTTAACAACCATATCTTTGTAAATAGAACCCCCAGGAAGAAGCCTTTATAACAGAAAAGTTACTTTCAAGATTCAAATCTATTCTAGGCATGTAAAGAAATTGTTTTTGTTAAACTAGTCATAAGG
Source organism: Sapajus apella (assembly GCF_009761245.1). Classification (NCBI taxonomy): domain Eukaryota; kingdom Metazoa; phylum Chordata; class Mammalia; order Primates; family Cebidae; genus Sapajus; species Sapajus apella. The sequence continues at coordinate 16,563,496 of NW_022436982.1, forward strand.
ACCATCTTCTAAAAATAAAATTTAAGTTTGATCTTTTTTCAAGAGGTATCAGAAATAATAATACATTACCCTGAAAGGATAAAACATGAAGAGACATTATAATACTCAAACTGCAATTAATCCAAAGATTCAGATTCATTACCTTGTATGTGCACACATTTGCAAATGTGTAGAAAAATATTTACAGTCAAATTTTTCTGAAAAAGGAAGAATGAGATGAGATCTTATTACTTAATTCTCAAATTACTTGGTAGGAATAATTTTCTAGTTCAAATTACTTGTAATTAACAATCATTCTACTACAAATTCCTTTTACACTAATAATTGTAGACTATATTACTATAATAATGTATAATTAGCATTTCTATCACAAGAACTTTTTTGAAAAATTCATAGGGCCTTCATATGGGAAAGACAAGCTTATAATGAGATTCTTACAGCAATTTTGTAATTTAAATCCATTAAATGTCATGTAACTATAACATACTTTTATTGAAATTTGTTCTTTAACAAATGAAGTTATATTGAGGTTTATGTCACTTGTACTTATATTGTGGGTGATAGCCAGGCAAATGTGTTCTAAATCTACTTATCAAATGATTTTTTTAAAAGTACACTGGCTATTAGTGTTAGAAATATATTTTAAAGTCTTATAAATAATATTTTCTGTTGTGTTTATTTAGCAAAAAGTAGTTGTTTTCTAAGTATTTGCCTAGAGAATATTATGTTTCTATTCAAGAATATTAACCAAAAAATCACCTGGGGTACAGAGGAGTCTTGGAAAATAATGCATTTTATTATCTCCATGTTTAAATTGCTGATGATAAGATTATTATTATTATTACAGTTGAGTTTTTTAGAGGCAGTGTGTTGCTCTGTCACCCAAGTTGGACTGCAGTGGCTCAATCTTAGATCACTGTAACCTCAAACTCTTGGGCTTAAGCAATCCTGCCTCAGCACCATGCCTAACTACTTTTTAAATTTTTTGTACAGACAGGGTTTTGCTATGTTCCCCAGGCTGGTCTGGATCTCCTGGCCTCAAGTGACCCTCCTGCCTCAGCCTCTCAAAGCATTATGATTACAGGCATGAGCCACTGCACCGAGCTGAGATTATTTTGAATTAATGACAAAATGGCATTGATTTTTCTAAGGAGTAGAAATATTTAAATTTCACAAAATAAGTAAATATTGAAATTAGGTAACTAGGGATTTTCAAAGAGATTAACGGTAGAGTGATGCTGGAGTGATGAAAAAGTTTGGAAACTGGTGAAAAAGTTACACAATAGTATGAATGCAGTTAATGTCACTGAATTGCACAGTTAAAATGGGTAAAATGGCGAATTTTATGTCACATTTATTTTACAGCAATAAGAGAAAAGGAGAGAGATTATTTGGTTCTGTGATGAGGATACCCATAAAGAATTAGTTGTGCAGTCATTACAGTCCTGTCTATACAAGGTGCTTATCTTTGAGAATCACATAAATATTCTATACCTCAATTCCCATTTGGCAGTGGTTGTATTTTCCACATCCACAGAAGGCTTGCAGAAGGAAAATGAAAGGAGTTATTAAGAAGAATAAGGTCAGTGTAGAAAATAACATACAAAATAAGGGAAAGTGGCATTATGAAAAAGGTTAATGGTATGTTTTAGAAGATAGATGTTATTTATTTATGCCAAAATCTTCTTCTCAGAAATATTTAAAGCCACCTGGAACAGGCACTCAAATATAAGGATATTGGAATGGAGCTTAGTGGTACAGTTTAATCAGGTTATTGGATGAAAATTTTGTTCCTGTATTATCAGTATAGCCTTATTTATACTACTTGTGGCAATCACTGGTCTAAACTCAAGGAATACAAATATCAGCCATATCTGTCCTAAACATTGTATTCTAGAGGGGGAGAAAAAAAGAGTGTGTGCTATGGTCAGTAAATGTTGGCTATTATCTTTGGCTTAGTGTATATGCCTATAAATACAGTACCTTGCATTGCAAAAGGAAATCAGGTGGCAGAGAAAATAAAGATTGGTAAGTAGCATACCCTAAAGTAGGGAAATTATTCCTGAATGGGACCAGTGCAATCATATGGGTCCTTAAAGTAAAAGAGGAAGGTAGAATCACAAGTCAGAGAGATGCTGCAGGAGAAATTCATAGCTGAGAGGGACTAGATCCACCGCTGCAAGAGGCCTCAAGGAGCTAGAACAGTCCTTACATCAGAGCCAGCAAAAAACAGTCTTTCATTTTACAACCACAAGGAACTGAATTCTCCCAACAATCGGAATGAACACAGAAACAGATTTTCCCATATAGTCCTCAGAAAAGAACACAGATCTATTGATGCTTTGATTTTAGTGTGGTGAGACTTGTAGAGGATTTGTGGCCTCCTAGAGGTTTATGACAGTTTGAAGGAGAATGCAGTCAAGCGCTATATAATCGTACATGGAAAGTTGGGAAATGTAGTCTAGCTGTGTGCTTAGGAGGACAGGGAAATAGTTTTGCTGAACAACTAGCTAGTCCTTGAAGCATGAGTCAATAGAAAAACAAACCAAGTATATGAAAACTTAAATGAAGTAAAATCAATCATTATTTTTTAAGGCATTTAACATCATCATGAATCAAAAATGTAAATTTTATTTATTATTGATTATTTATTTAGAGAGGCAGGGTCTTGTTCTGCTGCCCAGGCTGGAGTGCAGTGGCACAATCATAGCTCACTGTAACCTCGAAGTCCTGGCCTTAAGTCATTTCCCTGCCTCGGCCTCCCAAAGAGCTTGGGTTACAGATATGAGCCACTGCACCCAGTCTCAAAACTGCAATGCACTTGTGAACTGCAACTTCACTTCCCAAACTGTAATTTGGTAAGTTAAAAATTGTAAAAAGGAGTTACAATTTTTCACTTACCAAACTGACAGATTTTCGTAATGATAATATCTAGTGTTGGACTATATCAGAAAAATGCAGGACTCTCCTATATGGCCAAAAGCAGCATACATCCTTCCTTGAAGACAACTGGGCAGTGTATGTGAAGAGCTTTTAGAAATGCACATCCTGAGATCCAGCAACATGACATTAGAAATTAGTCTAAGAAAATTATTAACTATCCTTGCAAAATTTCACTCTAGCAACATTTAATATGAAGATTGTGACTAGACAAATGCACACTGAATCTATATATGGCTGAATTGGATTTTTTAAACAACTAGCATGTATTCTTTGTGTAATGTTTAATAAAAAATATTTTAAAAATATTTTAAAGTATTATGCAACTTGAACTAGGAATTAACTTAGGAATATAGCCCAAAGAAATAGTTAAAAGAAGTAGGGAAAGACTTCAACCTAGTATTTTTGAAACAACCTTTATGTTCAACAATAGTAGTTTGGTTAATGTATATTACATCTATTCAGTGGAATACCACAGGCTCATTAAAAATGATGTTATAGCAAACAGTATAATTATTAACATGGAAATAAATGAAATATATAGCTGTCCCTCAGTATCCATGAGGGACTGACGGCAGGACCTCCTGCAATATCAAAATCTGTGGATGCCCAAGTCCCTGGTATAAAATGATGTGGTATTTGCCTATATCCTGTGCAAATCTGTATAATTTAAATCATCTCCACATTACATATACTACTGAATACAATATAAATGCTATGTAAATAGTTTTTATACTGTATTGTTTAGGGTATAATCACAAGTTAAAAATGTTTGTACATGTTTAGTACAGACCCAATTATTTTTCCAAATTTTTTTGAAACAAGTTCTTGCTCTGATGTCCAGCCTGGAATGCAGTGGCATGATCACAGCTTACTGCAGCCTTAACCTCCCAGGTTCAAGCAATCCTCTTACCTTAGCCTCCCAAATAGCTGGGACTTACAGGTGTACGCCACCATGCACAGCTAATTTTTGTATTTTTAGTAGTATGGGGTTTCACCATGTTGCCCAGGCTGTTCTCAAACTCCTGTGCACAAGCAATCCAGCCACCTCAACGTCCCAAAGAGTTGGGATTACAGATGTGAGTCCTTGCACTTGGCCTTTCCAAATGTTTTTGATCTGCAGTTAGTTGAATCCATCAATGTGGAACCCATGGAATATGGAGAGCTAACTGTATATTACTAAGTAGGAAAAAGGTTACAAAATATTATGCACAGTACTGATGATTCCTTGTTAGTAAAAGAGAACATGTATATCTGCATGTATTGTAAATTAATGAGTACCTAGCAAAAGATATTTATGCTCCTACACTGAAAGATATTTATATTGTTATATGATGTGGAGTTACAGGTGGTATTTCTTTCTCCTATTGCTTTTCTTTTTTTCAAATATTTAAAAAATAATCATGTATTGCTTTTGTAATATAAAAAATTAATATAAGAAGCAAAAAATACAGGTAAGGATATGGTCCTACAATTCAGATTCTCAAAACTAAGATGCTGTTGGTGTATAATTTTACAAATGGACATGAGGTTTCTTACTTTTAATCTAAAATATTGTGTGGAAATGGCCTTCAAGCATGTAAACTCTTTTGCCTTTATCCTTTCCAATACATTTCTCCTAGAATTGTGACTAGCTACCAGAATTATCTGAAAGTAATCTAACTGGTCTGGGAATTCCTCAGTGAGAGTTAGCAAAGGAGATCAGAATATTTCCATGAAAATATACTTTAGTTCTTCAGAAAGTATTGCACACACCTATATTCAGGTGACATAATAGTCTCTATTACTAAATATTGACTACATGTAATAAGAACTTCTATTTCCAATTCCATTAAGAGAAAGAAAGGGAATAGGTATCAGTTTACTTCAGTAGGTTTGGAAAAGTATGAATAAATAAGCCAATCAACAAGATCTTAATCTCCTATTATGTGATTTGTAGGGAAGGCATATAAGCAAGCATAAGACCCAAGCCTCAGCTGGGCACAGTGACTCACACCTGTAATCTCAGCACTTTGGGAGGCAGAGGTGGGTGGATCACCAGAGGTCAGGAGTTCGAGATCAGCCTGGCCAACATGATGAAACCCCATCTCTACTAAAAATACAAAAATTAGCCACCCATGGTGGTGGGAGCATGTAATCCCAGCTACTTGGGAGGCTGAGGCAGGAGAATCTCTTGAACTCAGGAGGTGGAAGTTGCAGTGGGCTGAGATCATGCCACTGCATTTCATCCTGGGCAACAGATCAAGACTCTAAAAAAAAAAAAAAAAAAAAAAGACTCAAGCCTTATTGTCAAGAATCTAATTTACAGTCTAAGTAGAGCAGTCATTCATTTAGCATTTTCCATTGATCATCATTTGGTTAAATAATATGATATCTAAGTATATGATTTCTGAGATAGAGCAGATCTGGGAGAATAATGTCTAGGGTGAGACTGGAGTGTTAAGAAGGTGAAGGTCATCAGAATAAGGAGATCAATTACATTAGTCCCTTTTAAGCCCTGGCGGATACGTTCGAAGTCCCACAGTGAATGCCTGAAACCATGAGTGATACCAAATCCTGTATACAGTATATTTTTTTCCTATACATACATACTTATAATAAAGCGTAATGTATAAATTGGGCACAGTAAGAGATTAACAACAACAACTAATAATAAAAGAGGACAATTATAACAATATGCCAGTATCACAACTCTTGCACTTTGGAGCCATTATGAAGTAAAATAAAGATTACTGGAATACAAACATTGTGACACTGTGACAGTCAATCTGATAACCAAGGCAATGACAGCTAAGTGAGGAAGTGTATACAGCAAGGATATGCTGGACCAACAGATGATTCATGTCCTGGGTAGGACAGAGCAAGACAGCACAAGATTTCATACTGCTACTCAGAATGGTTCACAATTGAAAACTTATGAATTGCTTATTTCTGGAATTTTCCATTTAATATTTTTGGACTGCAGTAGACTATGAGTAACTGAAACAGGGAAAGTGAAACTACAGATAAGACAGGGCAGGCTGTATTGGGAAGCTGGAGTGTTGGCTGGGTCTGGTGCATGGACACTGAAATTAGCCAGTATGTTGACTTGCAGAAGAAAGGAAAACTATGACCTAAGTGTCAAATACTCAATAAATGTGGAAGCCTAAGTAGAAAGAAGGTAGATAAGGCAAATACTGATAGAAGCTTCAAATAAGGAGGAAATTTTGCTTATAGGTCAAGAATACTAGATTGGAAGTGATCGAGAAAAGCTAGACTTGGAAGAAAGGGCCTCCTTTGCTTCAGTTATTAGAGTTGTCCTTAGAAAAAATCTAACTTTCAATTGGGGCCAAGAGATAAAGGATATGAAACAGCTAAGGAAGTAGGGGGATTTGTTTCAGGTAGATCAGGTTCCAGAAATAATAGTATAATGGAAATAATATTAGCTAACAATTATAAAGGGCATTCTATGTGCTTAATTCATTCATTCTTCAAATTATTTTATAAGGTAAACGCTAATATTATTGCCATTTTCCAGTTCAGAAAACAGGCACCAAAGATTAAGTAACTTGCCCAATACCACATAGCTTATAAGTGGCACAGGAGGGATTCAAAACAGTCCAGTTCCAAAGTTAACACTTTCAAGCACTACACTTTTCTCCAATCAAAAGGTTTAGATGAGCAAGGAAGATTGGGAGGAAGAAACAGAGGAAAGCAGGTAATGAAATAATAAGAGTTCCAGAGCCAAATTTCGGCAGCAGTAAAACATGTAAAAGGGTGGGTATCGCAGCCATCAAAAACGATGAGTTTGTGTCCTTTGTAGGGACATGGATGAACCTGGAAGCCATCATTCTCAGCAAACTGACACAGGAGCAGAACATCAAACACCACATGTTGTCACTCACAGGCAGGTGTTGAACAATTAGAACACATGGACACAGGGAGGGGAGCACTACACACTGAGGTCTGTTGGGGGGAAATAGGGGAGGGACAGTGGGGTGTGGAGAGTTGGGAGGGGGATGGCATGGGGAGAGATGCCAGATATAGGTGAGGGGGAGGAAGGCAGCAAATCACACTGCCACGTGTATACCTATGCAACAATCTTGCATGTTCTTCACATGTACCCCAAATCCTAAAATGCAATTAAAAAATCTTAAATTTAAAAAAAAAAGGGTGGGTATCACAGGAAACACATAGCTCTATTTAAAAATTTGCCAAAAGCTAACATTAATTATGATATCAATATACTTAAAAATTTAGATATTGGTATGTGCATGTCACTTCTTTTTTTTTTTTTTTCTAACAGAGTTTCACTCTTGTCACTCAGACTGGAGTGCAGTGGTGCAATCTTGGCTCACTGCAACCTCCATCTCCCAGGTTCAAGCAATTCTCCTGCCTCAGCCTCCCAAGTAGCTGAGATTACAGGTCCCCATCACCATGCTCAGCTAATTTTTATAATTTTAGTAGAGATGGGGTTTCACCATATTGGCAGGGCTGGTCTCAAACTCCTGACCTCAGGTGATCTGCCCACCTTTGCCTCTCAAAGTGCTGGAATTATAGGTGTGAGCCATCGTGCCCAGCTGCATGTCACTTCTAAACAGCAATTTCAAAGTAATAACATGACAAATGACTACTGAGTAATCTGTACAGTATGTATACACACACACACCCCCACAGAGCTCAAAGGTTTAATATGCTTAGACTTGGATGCATCTTTATGCTATAATTTTAACCGATGTCTCCTGACAAACTATGTCCCTGGAAAACACAGAGATGTTTGGCCCTTACTAGATCCACAAAAGAGAAGAAGTAAAATAAACTTGAGAGAAGTTAATCAGAAGAAAATTATCTTCCAAAATTCAAAGCCACAATTAAATTTCATTTACAAGTGTACATAGATTTTACTTATTTTATATGAGCTTTTTTTGCATAAAACTAATACCAGGTAGTAAAACATGTACAACTTTATAATTTTATAAGTAATAAAAGTCAAAATTAGAAAAATTTAAACAAATTTGTTATTTAAAATCTCATTGTATTAGGATTTTTCAACTTGTGTCCATATTTTCTATATTATTTATAACATGAAATTTATTCTTTGAACAATGCTATGCTAAAAACAAGACGGAACCAGTATGGATACCAAAAAAGTAAAACAAAAGATAGGTTTGTGCTTGAAAGATACAAATAACTCAAGCAAAATTGTTCTGCGTTTGAATTATGCAGATACTGCCTCATTCTCCATTTCACATTCTTTATGTGAACCTGACCTCTAACTACCAAGGTTTTCACTACCAAGCAAATTTAACACTTCAGCTGTTTACCATGCCTTAAATCTGACCATTTTGGAGCGTCTTCAAATGAGCCAGATGAGAAACTACTTAATTAGGATTTTAATTATTTTCTAGCATTCTGATAGTATCTGGGAGTCGCTGAGAAGCAGCTTGTTTCTGCAGTTTCTCAGCTGCTAACACTGTTCCCCAAGGTGGTGTTTGTGGTAAATTCCCAGCTCTGGGGAGCGCCAGATAGAAGCTGCAGGCTGCAGAGCAGGGAGGAGCTCCAGCCGGCCTGCCTGAACTTTCACTGCAGCCTGAACTCCATCATCTCCATGGGACACAACTGTCTCCTTTCAGTAGAATGAAGTTAGTGTATTTTGGCTCCAGAATCCTGTTGTATCTTTGAACTTATCTGCCTTCCTACAGTGATTGAGTTCTGAATAATAAAGTGGGAGTCAGCCGTTGATGGTTCTAACTTTTAAGTAGAATCAGGCAAAAGTGTGTGTGTGTGTGTGTGTGTGTGTGTGTGTGTGTGTGTGTGTGTCTGTAGTTCACATATTTAAATATCAGTATTTTCAACCCATACATTAGTTTTAAAAGGATGAGAGAATTAACAACAAAATTCGGTGAATAAAATAAAACCTGTATTCGACTTTAAAGGTATCTCAGTGTTTAGAGGTTAGACATTTTATCTTTTTGTCAAATTGTTACGTCTAAGTGAAATTCACTTATGGATCACCATGAAATGGTTTATGTTCAGGTAAAAATAAATAGAAGGTTAACTCTTTTGTATTTGTTATGGTTGGTGATTTACTGTGGTGCCTTTCTGTAACATTATCCACTAGAAGGCAGACTTTAGTTTAAGGTCCTTTAATTCTCTCCAGAATTACTACTGAAACTTCCCAAGGGTCTCCATTTCATTTATGTACAATCAAGCTTGATTCTGGAGGAAAACTGTGGTTGGCAGAATTCTAAGGATAGCCACCAAGATTCCTGACTCTTGTTACTCAATCGAAACGGGATTTTGCAGATGGAAAATCCTAATCTAATCACACAAGTCCTTCAAAAGTAGAGACTTTTCTGACTAGTTGCAGAAGGAGAAATCAGAGGACTTTAAAGCTGAAGGATTCAACATGCCATTGCTAGCTTTGAAGATGGAGCATCCCTGTGCAAGAATCAGAGCAAAAAGAGGCCTCTAGGAACTAAACTTGACCCCCAGCCCATGGCCAGGAAGAAAATAGGGACTTTAATCCTACAATCACAAGGAACTGAATACCAACAACAACTTTAATGAGCTTGGAAGCAAACTCTTCCCCAGAGGGGTCAGATAAGAGCTCAGCATAATTCGCACCTTGCGAGAGCCCTAAACAAAAACCCTGCTGAGCCTTGCAGGACTTCTGACCCACAGAATAGAGCTAGCAGACAGGTGTTGTCTTCAACTGCTAAGCTTATGTTAGGAGGCGATAGAAAACTTACAGAACAGTGCCTCTGAATATTTAGATTGGCAGATTGTTCTGCCAATTCTGACTTTATAGAAAGACTTGGTTTTTGTTCGTTTTTCAATTCTGACTTTCAATTCTGACTTATCTCTGTTTATCCCCTCTTCCTTGCTTATATCTGACTTACACCTTTAGTTTGGTCTTTCCTGATCTACTTATCTGCATTCTTGTTGACAGATAAAATACGGAATACATCAAGGACAGGCTGGGCACGATGCCTCACACCTGTAATCCCAGCACTTTGGGAGGCCAAGGCAGGTGGATCACCTGAGGTCAGGAGTTCAAGACCAGCCTGGGCAACATGGTGAAACCCTGACTCCACTAAAAATACAAAAAATAGCTGGATGTGGCAGTGAGCGCCTATAATCCCAGCTACTTGGGTGGCTGAGGCAGCAGAATCACGTAAACCTGGGAGGCGGAGGTTGCAGTGGGCTGAGATTGCACCACTGCACTCCAGCCTGGCCCACAAGAGCAAAACTATCCAAAAAAAAAATTTTTTTTAAGGCAGTACTTACTTACACTACGTTTTCCAAAGTGTAAGCTGCGAAATCCTGGCGGTATCTATTAATACGGTTTTAGATGGTTCCTGGACCTAGCGTTAACTCTCCAATCCTTCTGATTCGATAAAGAAGAAAGTCTCTGTTAGATACTAATATTATTTAACACCTGTCCAACACTAACAAATTTCTCCTTTTGGAGCCTGGCTCAGGTGGAGAGCCCTCCATAGTCATAGTATCAAGCTAGAATTTAATATCATATACTTTATTGTATTATTTTCCATTTATAGTTCTGGCAAGCTACATTAGCCTTCTAGTTTGGGTGGCAATATAAAGTTTCTTTTTTAAGAAGTCATATTGTTCAGTCTCAGTTAAACTTTTCCCATCCATATTTTGATATCTCTGAAATCAGGATGCGTCTCATAATCTTTTGGCTTTCACTGTCTCTGGCTGCCCTCTTACCCCACAGAGCAGAGCCAGCAACAAAAAAGGAATGTACTGAGCAACTCCCCTGCCCTGCCTTCCTGGGTCCAGCCCACACAGTCTCCTTGTCCCATTCACATCTCTCCTGAACCCAACCCTAGGAGTTGTCTTCAACTGCTAAGCTTATGTTATCTAATATAAAAACTCAGGGGTTTTACACTAGATAAGACTGGTACAAGGCAAGGTACATTTACGTGGGCCATGACTCTATTAACATTCATAGCTTTGGATGGAGAACCAAAAAGACTTTTAAAAATTGATTGGGAAATAGTTCAGAAACTCATCCAGGGATAAGGAGAAGTCTAAGTGAGTCTTTTTTTTTTTTTTTAAGATGGAGTCTCACTGTGTCTCCAAGGCTGCAGTGTAGTGTCTCAATCTCAGCTCACTGCAACCCCTGGCCCCTCGGTTTAAGCGATTCTTCTATCTCAGCCTCCTGAGTACCTGGGATTATAGGCACGTGCTAATTTTTGTAATTTTCGTAGAGTCAGGGTTTTGCTATGTTGGCCAGGCTAGTCGCAAACTCAGACAGGTGATCCACCAGCCTCAGCCTCCCAAAGTGCTAGGATTACAGGCAGGAGCCACCTTGCCCAGCCAGGCCAGTGAGCCTTTTCAACAAGCGAAAAGTAAAACTCCTAAGATAAGAAGGCATGTGTCATTTAGTTGGCAAGTTTTTTTTCTTTTTTGGTGGTTAAAAAAAGATAAGGGTGCATCTTACAGTAGATAGTACATAAGATTCAAACACTGATCTGACACAAGGAGGTTGAGTCCAGGACTTACTACTAAAAGTGTCAGAGTAACACATTAGCACTAATCCTAAAAGCTTAAAAAAAAAAAAAAAAAAAAAAAAATCTCTGAACTCTAGGCTTCCTTGAAAGTAAAAGCACTTTTGATATTTGGTCTCCAGTTTCCCATGTAGGTAGAGAGTCACAGTCCTGACCTATTTTCAGGGTGGTGGTGGGAACTTCACCACAGAAAAAGAGTCCTGTTTTCTGCAGTTGTTTGCTTGGAAAAGCAATAACGACCTCCATGAACCTTGCATCAAAACTTCAACTCTTTCCTTATAGAACAGGTAAGAAGCAGGGTCTCATTTAGAATAGAGTAATGGAGTGACTTGTGCAAATAATCATTGACTTATCTAGTACACACACTGGTCTTTAGTTTCTGAGATTTAAGGCACCACAGAAATTATAAAACCAAACTGAGGCAGCTTTTCGAAAATGAGTGCAGGTGAGCCATAAATTTGATGCCAGAGGCAGAGATGACCTTTTTTGTGGATGTGTTTTCTTTCCATCTTTTTATCCATTTCATCTATTCAATGTCTCCTTTAAATAGTGCTGCTCTGAGTTATTATCAGCAGTGCTCTTCAGAGAAGCAGAATCAACTAAAGAAAAGGCATGTTTGTGTTCCTTCCTCCACTCCACACCTCTTTAGGGTAAAGCAAAGTTGAAATAGCAAAGAGTGCCATTGGCAAGTGGATCACACAGAGTTCCATCAGGCAAGCAGGATCACTATGGAATCAGGAGTTTATTATAGAAATTAGAACCTACGCAATTGTGGGAGCTGCTGAATCTATGGAAGGATATGGCCTCTGTATCTGCCAGAAGCCACTGTCAGTCAGTAGGTCCAGCAGTTAGGAAGACAAACTAGATGTGACACAGGAAACAGAGAAGACACATGGGAGTCAGAAGACCAGCAGCCGCATGCACAGGCTGCAGGAGCTCCCAGCGCCAGGCACCAACCAGTCTTCGGAATGTAGTGGCTGCCTCCCATATCTTGGGCAAATTTCTCTTGTCCCTAGCCCTAACCCAGTACACACAGGCAAGGAGATTCAGAGGAAAATTGTTCCAACCTAACCAAGTTCACAAGGTACAAAACCCCCACAACAAGGTAGTTTCCCACTGCTGTCAAAGATCATAAGGCAGAGATAAGCCCAGAAGGGACCTCCAGGACATCTAGGCTTTATCTTTGTCTCCCATTTAGACCTCAAAAAAATAAAAAAGTCCCATTATGGACTGATTTTCAACGTGTATGTCTAAAACCTACACTGACATGTTGTTCAGGAGTGTCAATCAAACTGCAAGGACTGAGCCTAGGGCTAAATGGCAGAATGGTATAACAGCACTGACGTTCTGGAAAACAGGCAGTCCTTCCCATTGGTGCTATGCTCTTAGCAAAACAACTCTCCCCAGTTGGACGTGTAGAGAACAGATAATGGCAGGATACTGAAGGAGCTGCTGTTTGGTTAAAAATTCACACACACACAAACAGAAAAAGGCAAGAGAGGGTGGTGAGCAGAAAGCGTAACTTAATGAGACACTGTTTAAAATGAAGAGCTTCAAAAAGATCTGGGAGAAACCTTGTAGAACATTTCATCATCCTCAAACTTGTCCAGATGGAAAGCACCTGGAAATCCACAGCATTCTTTGCTATGTATTATAAAGTCCTGATAAATTTAATTTCATGTGAATTGAAAACACTTTTGCCAGAAGAAAATATAGCTGTATTGTATGTATTGAATATGAAGTCCCAAAACACACATATGAATTGCAGTTCTCAAACTTGCTCACATGGGAAGCACCTTTTCAGAATACTACAATATTGATATATTTTAATACCATGTGAACTGAGACCAATTTCACTTAAACATAACATGACTATATGTGTACATACAAAAATTAGCTGGGCATGGTGGCAGGCACCTGTAATCCCAGCTACTTGGGAGACTGAGGCATCACTCGAACTCAGGAGGTGGAGGTTACAGTGAGCCAAGATCGTGCCCTGGCACTCCAGCCTGGGCGAGAGCAAAACTCCGTCTCAAAATAAATACAATAAATTAATTAAAAATAAATAAATAAAGTCACTACCACAAGCACACACTTCCTCAAAACTGAAATCAATGGTTGTTTCCAAATATTTCAAATGAAAATCATTTACTACCTTTTCACATACACTTCTCATCTGCTAGTCCAAATAATCATAAATTAAAAAAAAAAAAGATTTAAGAAAAATTTATGGGTAAAGAGCCTTAAATTGAGAAAAAAAAAGGTCTCTTCAGTACCTTAGTTTTTTGAGAGTTAGGAAAAGCCAGGCCATTACCCATATCAGGGTCCAAAAACCCCAGTTACACTGGTAACAGGCCCATGTTGCACAGAATCTTGGTTTGAAAGCCATCAGTCTAGACCAAACCTCTTAACATATAGATGAGAAACCTGGCCTACAGAAACTGTGACTTGCCTGAGGTCATATAAGTAATTGATGACAGACTTGAGACTAGAAAGCATGTTTCCATTCGTAATCCTCTGCTTTTTCCAGATTGGCCTGGATCTAAATTTAACGACCCACTGAGAATCAGGTAGTTTGTTTCAAGCAGAGGCTGAAGAAAAACTATGAAAAAGTGGATATAGGGAATGCCTGTACAGTCTCTGCTAGTAGTTTACCCAGCCTCGAATTTAAAATCATTCTTCAGATTCTGTAGAAAAGTGGTAGACTAAACCCAAATGTGAAACTGCATTCAACTGCTCCTCCACCCCAGAATCACGTAGAAGGCACTGAAGGAATATGAAAATAGGAAAACATCCTTGATATATGTCAGCTGTAGCTAGAAAGGAAGGGTACTGCCCACATGACTGAAAGCAAGCGATAACATCTCTAAGAAAGAAATACAGCAGAACACATCAGGCTGATGGAAATGCCGATTTATAACATGTGAGTGGAAGAGATCTGAATGGAACCCTATTAAGACCCATTATCTGGCCTCTTACAGAAAACATTTGCCAGTCCTTGCCCTAATAAGTTGAAATGTTATGAAGCATGGTGTCTTCACCAGCAAGGCAAACAGGTTTTATCTAACGCTTTAACTCTGATCATTTGAGAAGTGGTTTTCTGGCTCACTGTGTTGGGGAGGTGTGACAGTTAATTTTATGTGTCTACTCAACTGGATCACAAGATGCCCAGATATCTGGTTACACATTACCTTGAGTATGTCTGCGAGGGTGTTTGTAAGCTTCCAGGAGTGATCAGCATTTACATTAGTGGACTGAGGAAAGCAGACTGATTGCCCTGCCCCTTGTGGTTGGGCATCATCTATTCCCTTGAGGGCCTGAACAGAACAAAAATGTGGAAAAAGGGAGGATTCATTGGCTCTCTGCCTTACTGCTTGAGCCTGAACATCGATCTTCTCCCACCCTTGGTGTTCCTGGCTCTCAGGCCTTCAGACTTGGACTGGGATTTACACTATCAGCTCTCCAGCTTTCAGGTTTTCAAACTAGAACATTGCCTTTCCTGGGTCTTCAGCTTGCAGAGTAGATCACAGGACTTCTCAGCCTTCATAATTACTGAGCCAGATTAAATAGATGAGAGAGAAAGGAAGG
>NW_022436982.1:16578639-16656142 GCF_009761245.1 Sapajus apella
TTTTTTTTTTTTTTTTTTCTTCTTTGAGACGAAGTTTCACTCTTGTCACCTAGCTGGAGTACAATGGTGTGATCTCAGCTCACTGCAACCTCCTCCTCCCGGATTCAAGTGATTCTGCTGCCTCAGCCTCCCAAGTAGCTGGAATTACAGGCACGCACCACCACACCCAGCTAATTTTTGTATTTTCAGTAGAGAGGGGGTTTTTCCATGTGTGCCAGGCTTGTCTCGAGCTCCTGAATTCAGGTGATCTGCTGGTCTCGGGCTCACAAAGGGATTACAGGCATGTGCCACAGAGCTCAGCCTGCTTTTAATCTTTCAATGAGTGATTTTTACTGTGTTTGTGTAGCAGGGGTACTCCTTACTCACATAATATGTATTTACTATACTTTAGTTCATCAGGAAAGACTGTGGTGTTATTTAGAGACCATAATTTCTTAAGTCTACTCTTTGCACACTTCCCAAAACTTTTCTTAGCTATGATCATCAAATGGTTATATATATTTCCACACTTGTGTCCTGTCCATGCACTTGGGTTGCATGTGATTGTTAAAGTCAAGTAATTACACTCCCATTTTATTTACTGATGATCCTAGCAGATGTATAACTTCAGGCAGATTACTGAACCTTTCTAAGCCTCAGCTCCATCTTCTGTAAAACAGGAATAATTCCCAGGTTTACTTCATAGGGTCAGTGGAAGTATTAAACAAATTACTGGCTGGGCGAGGTGGCTCACACCTGTAATCCTAGCACTCTGTGAGAGGCTGAGAAGGCAGTGGATTGCCTGAGCTCAGGAGTTCAAGACCAGCCTGGGCAACATGGTGAAACCCCATCTCTGCTAAAAATACAATTAGCCAGGCGTGGTGGATTGTGCCTATAGTCCCAAATAGGAGGCTGAGGCATGAGAATCACTTGAACTCTGGAGGCAGAGGTTGCAGTGAGCCAGGATCACACCACTGCACTCCAGTCTGGGCAACAGAGTTAGACTCCATCTCAAAAATAAATAAATACATAAATAAATAACAAATAAATGAATTACTGACTGCAGGACTAGCAATGTTAACTGTACAATAAGTGTTAACCATTATAACTATTATCTCCCTTTTATATATGAGAAAAATGAGGCTAAGTAATTTACCCAAGGTTATATTTTTAGTAAAAGACAAAATTGGAATCTGAATTAAGCATTTAACACAGTTCTCATTGGGTGGTGAAAGCAAAGGTGGTTATGTTTTCTGGGGGGCTTTTCCACATTTCCTAAATGTTACATAATAAGTATGTAGGGCTTCTGCAATCATAAAATAATACAATTTATAGACATTTAAACAAAAATGTAGAAATGATCACATAGGAACTTTTCCTTGCCTTTCTGAAGTCCTTTAGGTCCTGTCTGATGTGACTCCTAACTTCTCTCTGACATCCTGGATTTTTTACCTGCTCATTGCTTCACTGAATTTCCCTTCACTCTTCACCCCAAAAATAACTGATCTCTCTGTAGTAATTTCAAATGTATAAACTATCACGAAAAGTATTATCTCATTCAATCCTCAGAGCAATACTTGCAGCCTGTGCTATTACGATGATGATGCCCACTTTGCCAATGAGAAAGATGAGGCTTATAGAAAAACATGATCACTTAATAAGGAGCTGAACAAGGACTCAAACCCACACATTCCAATTCCAGAACATTTCACATCCATTCCAGAATGTGAACTGGACATTTCAGAACCACTTCTACCATCCTATATTATGCTTTCTGTATATGTCCCCTGTATAGTCTGATTTCTTTTTTTTTTATTTATTTATTTATTTATTTTTCCCCATTTATTTATTTTATTGCATTTTAGGTTTTGGGGTACATGTGAAGAACATGCAAAATTGTTGCATAGGTACACACGTGGCAGTGTGATTTGCTGCCTTCCTCCCCATCACCTACATCTGGCATTTCTCCCCTTGCTATCTCTTCCCCGATTTCTGATTAACTTCCTGGGTTATGTTTTCCTGCATCACTTTGACCTTTGCCAGGTATGTACTGATCATCTAACCCGTCAGTGTACTTCCTAGACCAGACCTTTGATTTCTCTTAGAGTGACTTAATATTCTTGGGCTTCACTTCTATCACAAATTTGTAACCCTATAACTACATGGCTCTGGCTCAGGTGTATAGATTGTTTTTAGGTATATCAAATATGGAAATTTCTGTCATTTAAATATAGTTCTTCCCTGCAGAAACATTAACTAGCTTTCCAGGATTGGCCAAGATGTGTGATATACTTTGTGCAAGTTTTCATTAGAATCAAATTAGAAAATACTTTGGAAAAAGGTAAACACCAAACACATAAAACACATTGTTATTGTCTTATCTGTGAGTAAACATATCCTCCCTAAGTAGCCTTCTAGGCAGGGGAATAGGTAAATAGACACTTCATGACCTGGTACAACTTTTATGGAAGGAATATTGGGAATACATATTCAATGCTATTTAAAAAGTATGAATATTCTTTAATCCAGTTTCACTCCTAGGAATTATATAATATTTTAGTTGTAATAAATCAGGTGAACAAAGGTTTATATAAAAGGATGATCATCACTGCTATTTGTAACAGCTAAAAATCATAAACAACTCATATGCAGAATAAAATGCTATTAAATAAAATATGGCGTGTTCATGTGATGGAACACTATGTAGCCATTAAAATCATGTTATAGGAGACAATTTAACAGCATGGAAATTTTTCATCATTTATTATTAAATGAAAAAGCAGCTTACAAAACACTATTTGAAATGTGTTCTCAATTTTATTTTGTTTCTATGGGCATAGAAAACAGATTGGATGAATAAACACTAAAAGGTTAACTCCGGGTGGCCCTAAATGATGATATATTGTGAATAATTTAAATCACTTATTTGTGCTTTTTTAAAATCATTTTTTACAATAAACACTACTTTGTAATCAGCAAAAGATACGCATAAAAAGGAAAACAGAGCAACGATGAAAAAAGGCCATCCATTTAGTTTATATCCCAAGATTAATTTTAAACGAAACAGATTTCTTTAAATACTTCTAGAAATAATTCTCTTGTCTATGTTCAGAGAGGAAAATTTACTTTCACAATAGACCTCATTTTTAGCAACATTTCACTGGACACTTACAGCTATCTAAAATGCTAGAAAAAAAAGTAAGAGCCTTCGTTTTCAAAATTCAATTATATTTTATTTTCATTTCAGAGCCACACTGTTATAACATAAAATGGTGCCTTTTATATAAGTTTTCAAAGATACGAAAACTCCTAATCGACCTAGCTGACCAGGTTTTTTGTTACCTGTTATTCCATACCCCTCACCAATTGTTACTAATATTCTGTATGACAGACTAAGATTCTCAAAGGCTGTGGAGAAAAAACTATTACTACATGGTTATGAAAAAAATGCCACCTCTTTGTAATGGATTACATTTGGTTTGGTTATGTCTTATTGTGAATAAGCTTTATTTGGTGCCTATCTGTACACTATACCTCTTTTGTTCTTGTAGCTTTACAGGTTTTTTTTCCCTAGCCACTGAATATTTGTGTTTTTCATTAACCATAAATACACTCATTTTTCAAATATAATTTAAATTTATCCCCATTGATTCATTTGTTTTCTCCTTCTAATCTTCCTGATGTATCATCTGTTAAATTCCTCTTTTAGCTCATTAATAATGTGTTAAACAAGGCCAGGCTTTGCAGCAACCACACCTTTGAACAACTCCCTATACCTAATAAATTGCCTTTTATCACTTATTGTTACTAATATTTAAATCCTTGCAGCCAATTTTTAATACCAGTGACAATAGTCTTATTCTAGCCAACTTGAACTAGCTTGATAAATAATTTCATCAACTTGAAAACTAGCTTCATAAGCAATTTCATGAAACAGTATAGAAAACGATTTGCAGTAGCACAATTTTATAACAGATTATATAATTTTCACTGTATTTCATTTTCATTGATTTTGTAAATTTTTCCCCAGTTTACTTTAAATGAACCCTCACATTGGCATGTCTAAAGTCAAACGCATTATCTTCCTCCAACTTCTCAGCCCTGTTCCTTCTGAGTTCCTTTTTCTTGTCATCAACAGTCACTTAATTGCAGAAGACATTATCATTGATTCTTCTCTTTTTTGGCTCTTCAATCAGTCACAACATCTTATCCTCCTGGCACTACCCTATATGGTGATTTTGCCAATGCTGTTGTCTCTCCAGTGCCTGCTTCCCTTCCTTCATAGCTAAAAGCTCCTCGTTTATTCCGTGAAACCTCCCTAAGCCACCCACCATTGTTCTGCAGCCTCCACACCTATCCACAACTCTCGCAGAATTAATCCTTTCCTTTCTGTGTTCCCGAAGCTCCGGACATTTTTGTTATACACTCGTAAAATAAAACAGAATAGCCAATAATGCCATGTTGTCTGCGTTTGACTCTGTTCTCCAGCCAAACATTTCAAGCAACGCGAAAGAAATGATGCTGTGAAGATTCGACTTATGACAACAAGACAACAGTTTCACCTCTCCATTTTGCTTCTTGTTTATTAATCCATACAAGGGTTAAAAAGAATTAGATCTCACCAGGTGCAGTGGCTTATGCCTTTAATCCCAGCACTTTGGGAGGCAGAGGCAGCTGGATCACTTGAGCCCAGGAATTCTAGATTAACCTGAACAACATGGAAAAACCCTGTCTTCACACACACAAATACATTAACTGGGTATGGTAGCACGTGCCCATACTCAGGATCATCTGAGCCTGGAAGATTGAGACTATAGTGAGCCATAGTCACAGCACTGCACTCCATTCTGGGCAACAGAGTGAGATCCTGTCTCAAAAACAACAACAAAAAGGAATTAGAGTTTAGACTGATAAAAATAACAATCTTGGCTGGGCAAGGTGGCTCACATGTGTAATCCCAGCACTTTGGGAGGCTGAGGCAGGTGGATCACCTGAGGTCAGGAGTTCAAGACCAGGCTGGCCAACATGGAAAAACCCCATCTCTACTAAAAATACAAAATTAGCCAGGCATGGTGGCATATGCCTGTAATCCCAGCTACTTGGGAGGCTGAGGAAGGAGAATCGCTTGAACCTGGGAGGCAGAAGTTGTGGTGAGCTGAGATGCACCATTGCACTCCAGCCTGGGCAACAAGAGTGAAAAATAAATAAATAAATAAAAATACCAATCTTGGGAAGAATGGTCCTGCTCCCTTTAGTTTTCCTGTCTTCCTTGTATCAGGTAACCTAAGTTGTAAGTTCAAAGGCCTTCCCTCCTATGTGGCTGAAAGTAACATTCTGATTAAACAGATCAATTAGCAAGTGTTTTTTTTTTTAATTGACCCCCAGTCTGTGCCAAACATTGTACTATAAATTCTAGATAAGTATTTTCCAAATTGTGGGTTGAAACCCACAAAGAAATCAATTTAGGATCATAAAATCAGTATGGTGGGTCACAACCAGCATTTTTTTTTCGCAAATAAAATGAAAAAGAATTGAATTTAAAAAATCAGAGTGCATTATATATGTACATAATGAATTTCAACA
The DNA here is from genome assembly GCF_009761245.1 of Sapajus apella. Taxonomy (NCBI): domain Eukaryota; kingdom Metazoa; phylum Chordata; class Mammalia; order Primates; family Cebidae; genus Sapajus; species Sapajus apella. Next base: position 16,584,202 of record NW_022436982.1, read on the forward strand.
TAATTTGCATTTTTTTCCTCTGGGGTCCAGTACAAAATATTGAATAATACTGTGCTACAGGGTATAGAAGAATACATGTTTCTTGCTCCTAATATGCTTGAAGTCTATTTGAGAGGAATAAATTTTTGCATATGAAATAGAGAAAAATTCTATGACCATCTCTAATTCAATGTTGTTTTACTTGGTGAATATGGATGTGGATGTGAATGATTAAGGAGCTTTGACAGGTGAGTTGTTACTGTGGTTGGTGCCACTGAAAGTGAATAGAATTTGGATTTTGTGTAGGTGGAGAAAATTTTATAAAACAACCTTCCACGTCAGCCAGTGATTGAATAGAGGAGATAAGATGTTTACAGAAAGACTCCAAAACAAGATTTGCTAAAATTGATTATATGAGTAAATTACTTATACACATGCCCTATGGTAAAATATGACCACTCCGCTCCCTTCCCCCACCACTACCAATTGGCAGTCTCACCCCTGCTCTAAATCTCAGCTTAGCTTTACTTCCCTTACTCAGATGGTCCGCCTACCGTTTCTCACAGTGTTCATTAACAGCACTGTCGTTGCCTATTTGCTTTTATTTGCCCCCTAACGATTGGCAAGTCTACGAGGACAGCAGCTGCACCCATCTTGTTCACTTTTTCTGCCCGAGTCTAGCAGGGAGCTAGATACAGTTAGCACCCCATAAATACTTATCGAACAAATAATACCTAAAAACGACTCTAGGGTATTATTTTAGAATGTTACAAACTGTTTTGCATTGAATAAAAGTGACCATTTGCAGAGTTAAGGATTGGATGATGAAGGATTTTTCACTCTGCAAGGCTGTATTATCTGAAAAATATCCATAAACAAGTACTAATTTATCATTTAAAAGCAGTATTAATTCTTTTTTCAAATAAACAGAATGAGACTAAAGAATAAAAGAATGGGGGCCAGGTGCAGTGGCTCATGCCTGTAATCCCAGCACTTGGGGAGGCCAAACCTGGTGGATCACTTGAGGTCAGGTGTTCCATACCAGCCTGGCAAACATGGTGAAACCCGGTCTCTACTAAAAATTCAAAAATTAGCCAGCTGTGGTGGCAGGTGCCTGTAATTCCAGCTACTCAGGAGGCTAAGGCAGGAGGATCTCTTGAACCCAGGAGGCAGAAGTGGCAGTGAGCCAAGATGGCTTCCACTGCGCTCCAGCCTGGGTGACAGAACGAGACTGTCTCAAAAAATAAATACAAAAATAAAAGAAAGCCTGATAGATATGCAGCCAATGGGGATGCCCCTTCTTCTCTCGTCTCTCCTTGGGTAGGGGCTATCCCCACTCTCTGAGGCACTTCTGCCTACTTTCAAGCTTTTTTTCCTCTTTCCAGTGGACATTTGGTATTACAGACTTTTAAGATTACATTTAAAAAATGTCAAACTGGCTGGGCACGGTGGCTCCCGCCTGTAATCCTAGCACTTTGGGAGGCCAAGGCAGATGGATCACGAGGGCAGGAGTTAGAGAACAGCCTGTCCAACACAGTGAAACCTTGTCTCTACTAAAATACAAAAAAATTAGCTGGGCATGATGGCATGAGCCTGTAGTCCCAGAGGCTGAGGCAGGAGAATTGCTTGAACCCAGGAGGCAGAGGTTGCAGTGAGCCGAGATCGCAACACTGCACTCCAGCCTGGGCAACAGAGCAAGACTCAGTCTCAAAAAAAAAAAAAAAAAAAAAAGAAAAGAAAAATGTCTCAGCCTGAAAAGTATAATAGTCTTCCATCGAGAGCACTGATTTGTCTTCTTTGCATTTGAGAGAAGGATGCATATGTGTAAGCTGGGGAACAAATTATCAGTGGTGAAATTAAAAGTACCACTCAACTCTGAAATAACAATAGAGTGAAAAGATTTTAAAATGAATCATTTAATGGAATGATAGTGAAAGTAAGATAACTTACATATATTTCACATTTACACCAGTGGTTTTTCTTTAAATCTTTTTTAGGATCGAAAACACTTTTGAGAAGCAGATGTAAGCCTTCCTAGTAAACATAAGGGCACTCACATCTACTTCTAAAGTGATTTCAGGGAAGGCCTTATAGCCAGACATGAATGCCAGAACAAGGGCCTCTGCTTTCCATTGTACATGGTGGTGTTCACATACATAATCTCACTTGATCCACATACACTTCCTATTGGTTAAGTCGCGTCAGTTATCACCATTACAAATACAAAAGACAGACATTTTAAATTATTTTAAATGATTTTTCCCTTATCACATAGCTGGTGGCAGAATCCACACCAGAGTATAGGTTTACAATTTCATCAATATTTTTTCTAGAGAGACTTAGTTCAAATTCAAATTATAAATAAAACATTTACAAAATGCCTTTTATAACCTTATTTTACGGGAATTTAATATGTTTACTTCCATAATGTGAAGACAATGAAGTGGTCAGAGTTCAGCAGCATTACACATTTCCCTCTTGAGGTTGACTCTGTGCACAGTGACTCCTCTCCAAGCCCCCACCAACTTGGCAAGCCAGAGCAGGAGAGAAAACTGCAGGTCCACCACATGGCAGGCCAGCATCCTCTCTCCAGGCCAACAGGCCATTCTGCTAATGGGCTTTTGTATTTTGTAATTAAATAAAGAAGCCATGTAATGCATGCTTATCTCTTCACTTGATGGAATTTTTGTCTCTTGAGCTACCTAAGGTATGTATGTCATAAATAAGTTCCTAAATATATTAAAAATGCTTGTAGATTCTGTTTCTTTGTTAGAGGAAAGGAGAGTTTGTTTTCCTTTAGGGAAAATCTAGAAATATTTGAGTTTGTTGTTTTTTGGGTTTTTTTATAGAATAAAAACTCATGCTTTGGTCTCCCTTGATTTCTGCTTTGACAGTTTCTGATGTGAGGACCAATATCACTGCATCATTATGACTGATGATCATTTGTATAGTAAACAAAAAACAGCGTCCCAGGATGCACTACTTCTACAATATCTTCTGTCTCTGGAGTCAGTTGCCGCATTGCAAACATGGCAACAAATGAATTGATGATAGCATCTGCTTAATCTGGCTTTTGTCCACATGTCACAACTGCAATGTTGTTAATTGAGACTTTTTATTTGCTCTAGTCTAGTTTCTTCATGCCCTATTCTCCAAACTGAGCTTAATTTAATCAATGTTGACTGAAAAGCTGTCAGCTTTAATGGTACTACATCTTTTTATGTTTAATGTTTAAGAAACGGACAAAACAAATGTTGTCTTAATCTGAAATGGTTAGTTTTTTTGACATCACATAAATATACCAAGATTGTGTCTGCTATTTGTTAAAAAATAAGAACTTACACTTGATTAAATTTTATAAAGTATCTAGAAAGACTTTAATATCCGATAGCCTGACATACCTTTTTATGCTAATGGAAAAGTCAATAAAGTAGTAAGATTACGGCTTTATCCTGAATGACGTCAGCATTCATTTAACTTATGAAACAACCAGTTAAGCTATTTCATTTAAATTTAAAAATAATGTTTAATTCTGGAGATGAATGATACATAATTCAGTAAGAACTTACTCTCATCTTTTTACTGGTTAAACTAATGAATATTATGAGTCGTACTTAGAGAAAATAAATGGTCTACCTAAACTACAAGAGAAATCATTGACCTATTAAAAAATCAGCAAGGCATGTTTAAATTAGATCATTCTATAGTGAAGAATAATAAAAACAGTTCATTCTGTCCTCCAAATTAATTCCACTTATGTTTTGAATAGTTTTTAGGTGGCAATACTTGTATCTCTATTTAATGTGACCAGCATTGAATTGGTGCATCCTCTATCAATTAGCATTGAAATAAAACTTGAAATACAATTCATGTTTCATCATAATGGATATGTGATTATAATCTCTTCTTTTCAAATACGTACTCCTCAAGATTAAGAATGAAGTCTTATTCATGTACATGGACATCACAAGCCAGTATTCCAGTTCATATTGGATGTTCAGCAATGATTCTATGCACAGAGTTCTGTAGCTGCACTGCTCTCCTCCGTGGAGGTAGAGCCCTAAGCACATGGCCAATATTGCCCTCTAGTGGTTAGCATGCCTAGGTGGGTCTCAGTGCTATCAGTTACACCTGGGGTTCTACTGGAACACTGTTTCTTTTTAGGTATTTGCATATGATAGACCGCTGAGAATTTTTTTTGACAAGACAATGTCCTTCTAAGATTATAAAAGAAATTTAAATAAAATATGTAGGACATGATTTGAGGGAACCAAATTGAGTACATCTTTGTAATACTACGTATTTTTGCCAGTAATCCCATATTTTGTGAGGAGACTAATTGGATTGAACTGATGTGGTTAAAAAGAGCTTTTGAAGCACATGATAAAGGTACTTAGAGAAACTATTGGAGCTACCACAATCTAACATATATTTTCACAGTTACTTCAGTTATATAGCTTGAAGACTTAACGTTGCCATAGCCCAAGAGCAACTCGATCTAGAGCCATCTTTCTGCTCTTATTGCAGAAGGGAGAAGAAGCTTCTTTTTCCACTGTATGCTCACTCATAACCAGTGATTAGCATGGCTTCTGTGATCATCACTTCTCTTTGTATGACTTCTAGAGAGCAGTTACAGAGATGTTGCTGGATCAGGGGACAAGGGCTGAGTTGAACAGATGGCCAGCCACAAACCCTAAGAAATACAGAAATGGAATTCCTGCCCATTAGACTGCTTTCCTCTCTTGCTAGGAGATCTAAGCATTTTTTTCTCTCTTCTTTGCATCATCCATTCACCATAGCATGAAAATCAACAAGAAACAGCAGAGCTGTCTAAATGAGCTGATCCCACTCACTGCTTGCTTAGTAGGAGAATGGACTGTGTACATGCCTTTCAGCTTAGCATTTGCTTTCCAAACAGGATGAAACCAAAGTTATTCTCTATTCAAAAATGAAAAGGTGAAACCAAGGGCAAAAGCATTGTAGTATCATTAATAAAACGAAGAGCGCTTGCACATGTACAGGGTACAATACTATTAACTACATTGGCAAGAATTTGGCATGGAGATATGTCCCTGGCAACTATTTTGTGCCCTCCAGCTGCACTAGGCATAACTCAGGAGAATCTAATTTGCATTACTCAGCATTAGACCTGGAAAGACCTATCTCATCCATCAATGGTCCAGACACCAGCAGCATTTGAGGTGTAATTTGAAGTTGATGAACATTTGCTGTCTAGGAGTATATGGCTATTTTCTCTTTATACAAAATAATCTGCACCTGTTTATTCCAGTCAGGGCCAATCATGGGTAAAAGTCTAATTTGTTTATGGTCTAGACTAGTAAAGCAATAATACTCTTGGGTTACCATTTGTCCCCATAATGGGAAGCCCCCTGGCCATCCCAACCTCCCAAAGATCACACACATTTATTTAGTGCCATGAGCTTGACACTTCTGCACTTCCTTGCCCACTCATACCCCTGCCACCTTCCCTGTTCCATTAGTTAACACTCTTCAATAAAATCATGGATTTTATTTTTCAAGGATCTTCCCACCATCATAATAAATAATGGTGATGAGTTAATCAAATTAAATGAATTCAGTTATGACTTAATTTCTACAGGCTGCATAATTCTCTACCTCAGGCGAGAGGTACACAGTTGCATAAGAGCATGAAGGCTAAGTGTCAATAATAAAAATTTCAAGTAAAACCTCATATTTTTTTTTTAGCAAATACACATTTTAGATCTCACAAATCATGCCTAGTTTAATCCCGATTGACCAGCGCTTGTAGCAGTATGACCACTTATAATAGAGAGTCAACATGAGTCTTCCTGAACCTTGGTTAAATGTAAGCCATATCAAAAAGCAAATCGAAATCTAAATGTGATATCACCAGATATGCAGAATGGCTAACGTTTTTTTGTAAGTCAGACAACAATAGCTTCTGGAAAGGATGTAGAAAAACTTGATTTCTTATACACTGACATGTAAATTGGTATAACCTCTTTAGCTAGTAGAATCTACTAAAGTGAAACACTGCATACCCAGAAATTCCACTGTCAGACAGACACCTAACACAAATACCTATCTATATTCACCCAAAAATGTGTATGAGAATGTACAGCATTGATTTTAATATCCCAAAACTAAAACCGCCTTCATGTCCATCAACTGTAGAAGACAGAGTGTGGTACATTCACACAGTAGAATTCAGCAATTAGATGTATCTCAAAAACAATATTGAAATCAAAAAGCTATATACAAAAAAAAGAATATGCTGCATGATTTGAACTATACAAAAGTACAAAACTGACAAAACTAAATTTTGCTGTTAAAGTCGGCAAGATGGAGGTTACCTGCATGGGGGGAGAGGCAGAAAAGAAACACAAGAGGACAAGAAAGGCTTCTGCGGTTCTGATTCTACTGTTTCTTGATGAGTGTGTTTATTCTGTGAAAATGAATCAAGTGTTACGCTTAGGATAATACGTACCTTTCTCCATGTGCATTATACTTTAATTAAAAGTCTTAATAATGTAAGCCATAACATACATTATTGAGAGTCCCCAAAAAGATTAGAGATGTAATCCCAAAATAGCTTTAACTCAACTGTGATCCTGTCATTTGTAAATTGTTATAGAATCATTTTTGTATTAGTCTACTCATGAAATTTCCAAGGATACTTATAATTTTAAATATTTTGCTCTTGGTTATATATTGTTCTAATTTTGAGTCCAGAAAATATAGTCCCTATAACTATCATGCTTACAGTCCAGTAGACAGCATCATATTAATGATCATAAATCTAGCAACTTAAACAATTTTTCTGGAATATTTTCAAGTCAGTGCCCACATGTAGCATACATAATATATTTACAAAACGAAATTATTCACATATGTCTTTCTTTTACCTTGTTCCTTATTATGATGATCTAGATAAAGGAAGTCTACAAAATGAGAGAGAAATGTTTTAAGAAGAAATAAAAATTGTTCCTAGATAAATGCTACTAACAGTCAAAGTGGTAATATTAAGCATCTTGCCAAAACAATTAACAGCTAATCATGTCTGGTGATCTGTGAGTTGTCAATGGGAGTTAAGAAAATGATGAATAAAAGTGACAGATAAAGACCAAAGCCAGTAGATCTGTGTGCTAAAGATAAGACTTGATTTTATCTGCACACCTGGTCAGATTGAACCTCCTCCAGTCAAATTAACCCACTACCTTATCATTTCATCCTCTTTAACACCTTTATTCATGCTTCTCTGTCCGGAAATAAACACAACTGCCACTTAAGAATACAATTTGTTTGGAAACTAATGACTTGTATAAGCATTGCCTATGAATAATTGTTTTATTTTTATATGAGTGAGCTGAAGGAACATACCTTCTTTGTCTAGTTGCATTAGCTTTGAATTACTGATCTTATCCTCTGTACCCATTTATTAGAGCAGAGCTTCTGATACTTTAATGTACATACCAGTCACTTGGAGATCATTAAAAGACAGAAGGTTCTTTTTTTTTTTTTTTTTTCCCATCGCCCAGGCTGGAGTGCAGTGGTGCGATCTCGGCTCACTGCAAACTCCCCCTCCCGGGTTCAAGTGCTTCTCTTGTAAAAGGCAGATTCTGATATGGTCTGTTGAAGGTGGGGCCTGAGATTCAGCATTTTTGATGGTTCTGGTCCACAGACCATTTTTTGAGTAGCAAGCCCTAGATAACTTGAAGGAGTCACTCTGATCTAGGTTATTATGCGTAATTCACAGTGGGGATTTCAAAAATGTAGGCTTTTTCAAAGAAGAACATTCTTAGTGTTCTTCTTAGTGTTCCAAAGAAGAAATCACAAACACAATCATTGTGATCTAGAATGGCTTTCGGGTCAGTGAAGTCACTGTGTGGGGTGAATGATGGGATGTTTTAATTATTAGGAGGATTCCATTCCAAACCAAACAAACTCATAATGCTGGAGAGAGCTTTCTGAATAAATGTGTTCCCAGTGACACAGGAGATATTAAAACGGTTTGTGCATGTTGTGCTTAATTTTGGACCCAGAGATTAAAGCATAGGTAGAGAAGCTTAAAGATATACAGGACTTGCATAATGAGGAAGATTTAATGCTACTGTATCCCAGACTAAATCAATAACTGGCAACCTAACTGGGCCAGATATTGAGAGAACATGATTTGCTTTTTCCTTTCTTTGCTTTAATGAATTCTCTTGCCATTGGATAATTCCAGCCTTACAAATTTTACTTTAAAAGTTCCCAAGTCAAAATTCCATTGAAGAAGATAATGTGTATGTTGAAAAACTATGATACCTGAAACCTAAAAACACTTATTTTTTGCAGATAACTAAAATGGATTTTAAAGATTGATTTCTTACCAGTTACCTTAACAGAATATTCTGCCCTATAATATATAGAGTTTGAATCAGCTGGGCCTGACCATTATCAGTGTTAATGTGTTCAGGGTGGCTATTTGGAAAAGAAATGAGAGGACACTAGTTAAATGATTAAGCAAGTCATTGGAGACTCCAAAGAACATTGATAAAGTGGTAGTCATTGGCAACTTCCCCGAATCTGCTTAACACTCAGTTTTTAATCTTTTCTTGAGGTCTTTATTTTTACTGCTACTAAATTTTTAAAAATATAAATAATTTCAGCCAGGTGCAGTGGCTCACACCTATAATCCCAGCACTTCGGGAGGCCAAGGCGGGTGGATCACAAGGTCAGGAGTTCAAGATCAGCCTGACCAACATGGCGAAACCCCGTCTCTACTAAAAATACAAAAATTAGCTGGGCATGGTGGCGAGTGCCTGTAATCCCAGCTACTCAGGAGGCTGAGGCAGGAGAATTGCTTGAACTGGGACTTGGGTGGTGGAGGTTGCAATGAGCGGAGATCACACCACTGCATTCCAGCCTCGGCTATACAGCAAGACCCTGTCTTTAAAAAAAAAAAATTATATAAATATATGTAGGCACATAAATTCTGTAACTATTATATACTTTTAGGTCTGATCACTTTGTTGCTACAACTTTCACTCCACTTGATTTTTATCTTTACCTGTGTTCTCATTGTCCTCTCTCTTTCTATCAAATTGCTGGACTGTTCTCATTGTCCTCTCTCTTTCTATCAAATTGCTGGACTGTTCTCATTGTCCTCTCTCTTTCTATCAAATTGCTGGACTGAATATATGCCCTCACATTGTGCCAGAAAATTGCAGAAGCCAAGTAGTCATCTTAAAAAACTGAGAGCTGCAGGATAATCAAAACAAGCCAATCACACATTGACCGACTTAGGATTTTCTTTTCCTTTTACTCTAGGCACCAGTTGAAAGATTCAGACAAAACAAATTATTTAAGGTACAGCTAAAACAACTTGCTCCATAGTACAGGCCAAAAAGTGGCTTTTTGGCCTACATAATATTTACCTTTTGTCCTTAAACATCATGTATACAGTTATTGGTTGGCTTCTCTATAGGTACAGTACAGCATTAAGTATACATTAAGATCACATTAATTAAGAGCAATCTAGAACCTGGTCCTAGATTGCCAGGTTCAAATCCCAGCTCTGCTGTTGCCTAATAACAGGACTTTGGACGCAGTACTTGGTGTTTCTCTGCTTTGGTTTCCCTGTTAGTAAAACTGTAGTGACAATAGTGCTGGCCTCTTAGGGAGGTCATCAGATTTATATGGGTAAATAGACTTACAGAACTAGGATGATGCCAAGCATGGGAGAGGCACTATTACTGGGTTTCAACTCAGTCAGAGATGGCTTAGGGAAAAATTACACACATGTCTACTTAAATTAGTTATATGCATTCTCAGTAAAATTATGCAGCCCAAAGAAATTGTGTTGATAACAGATTTATTGTTGGGGTAAATTCTAGATGGGCTGTTAAGGGAATAAAGTGAAAAACTGGTCTGGACAAGAGAGGAAACCCAAAGAAGCAAACCTGGGAGGTGTAGGTAAAGTCCTCCAATTGGTGGTGGTGATGGATGGGGGACAGAGATCACACGCCTAAAGTCTCAGGTATTTTCATCCCATCCCCACCTCCCCCATCTGTTGCCTTCCTCCCTGAGTCACTGCCAATCAGCTGGTCTCCAAAGCAGCACAGAGTTCTCCAGGCTAGAGGCCATATGTCCTTGGTTTTCCATCTAGGGATAGCTTTGGGTCAGAGTCTGGAGACCAGTCAAATACATATAAAGTCAAAAAAACCTCAACATCCTGTTGTCCAGTACAGTTGAAAGCAATAACCAGTCCAGGTGCAGTGGCTCATGCCTGTAATCCCAGCACTTTGGGAGGCTGAGGCAGGAGGATCAGCTGAGGTCAGGAGTTCGAGCCCAGCCTGGCCAACATGGTGAAACCCCATCTCTAAGAAAAAAAAAAAAAAAAAAAAAAAAAATAGCTGGGCATGGTGGTGGGTGCCTGTAATCCCAGTTACACAGGAGGCTAAGGCAGGAGAATCGCTTGAACACAGGAGGCAGAGGTTGCAGTGACCTGAGATGGTGCCCCTGCACTCCAGCCTGAGCAACAGAGTGAGACTCCATCTCAAGAAAAAAAAGAAAAAAGAAAGCAATAACCAATTGTGGATTTGTAGCATCACTACAGCTCCTATTGGGACTTTGCTCAGGAAGTTTCTCTGCTTATGCTTATGAACCCCTTTTTCACCATCTATGACAATAATCATAAGGGTTACAATACTCACTCTCGTTAATAAGTATACTCCACAAGCTTTCTGTTATTTAATCTTCCCACCAACCTTATGAGGAGTGTTTTTCTCATTTCTGTCACAAGGCTCAGAAATATTAAGTTAGTTACCAAAAGTCACAGCAGATATCAAACTAAGATTTTTGAACAAGATCTCCAATTCCAAAGAAGACCCCAAGACAATCCTAAGCAAAAAGAACAAAGCTGGAGGTATCATGCTACCTGACTTTAAACTATACTACAAGGCTACAGTAAGCAAAACCACATATACTGGTATCAAAACAGGCATATAGACCAATGGCATAGAACAGAGACCTCAGAAATAATACCACACATCTACCACCATCTGATCTTCAACAAATCTGACAAAAACAAGCAACGGGAAAAGGATCTCCTATTCAATAAATGGTGCTGGATAAACTGGTTGGCCACATGCAGAAAACTAAACTGGACCCTTTCCTTACACCTTATACAAAAATTAACTCAAGGTGAATTAAAGACTTAAATGTAAAGCCCAAAACCATAAAAACCCTAGAAGAAAACCTAGGCAATACCATTCAGGACATAGGCATGGGCAAAAACTTCATGACAAAAATGCCCAAAGCAATGGAAACAAAAGCCAAAATTGACACATGGTATCTAATTAAACTAAAGAGCTTCTGCACCACAAAAGAAACTTATCATCAGAGTGAACAGGCAACCTATGGAATGGGAGAAAATTTTTGCAATCTACCCACCTGACAAAGGTCTAATATCCAGAATTTCTAAGGAACTTAAAAAACTTAATAAGAAAAAAACATATGAAATCATCAAAAAGTGGGCAAAGGATATGAACAGACACTTCTCAAAAAAAGACATTTATATAGCTAATAAACATATGAAAAAAAAGCTCAAAATTACTGATCATTAGAGAAAGGCAAATCAAAACTACAAGTAGATACCATCTTACACCAATCAAAATGGTGGTTATTAAAAAGTCAAGAAACAGGCCAAGTGTGGTGGCTCACACCTGTAATCCCAGCACTTTGGGAGGCTGAGACAGGCGGATCATGAGGTCAAGAGATTGAGACCATCCTGGCCAAGATGGTGAAACCCCATCTCTACTAAAAAATACAAAAATTAGCTGGGCATGGTGGCACACACCTGTAGTCCCAGCTACTCAGGAGGCTGAGGCAGGAGAATTGCTTGAACCCAGGAGGCAGAGATTGCAGTGAGCTGAGATTGCACCACTGCACTCCAGCCTGGTGCCTGGTGACAGAGCGAGACTCTCAAAAAAAAAAAAAAAAAAAACAATGGATGCTGCTGAGGCTGTGAAGAAATAGGAATATAGGAATGCTTTTACACTGTTGGTGGGAGTGTAAATTAGTTCAACCATTGTGGAAGACAGTAGGGCAATTCCTCAACTACCAGAACTACCATTTGACCCAGCAATCCCATTACTGGGTATATACACAAAGAGATATAAAATCATTCTACTATAAAGACACATGCACATATATGTTCGTTGCAGCACTATTTACAATAGCAAAGTCATGGGACCAACCCAAATGCCCATCAATGATAAACTGGGTAAAGAAAATGCAGCACATACATACCATGGAATACTACTCAGCCATAAAAAGGAATGAGATCATGTCCTTTGCAAAGACATGGATGAAGCTGGAAGCCATCATCCTCAGCAAAATGACACAGGAACAGAAAGCCAAACACCACATATTCTCACTCATAAGTGGGAGTTGAACAATGAGAATGCATGAACACACAGAGGGCAATAACACAAACCAGGCCCTGTTGAGGAGTGGGGGTAAAGGGGAGGGAACTTGGAGGACAGGTCAATAGGTGCAGCAAACCACCATGGGACATGTATACCTATGTAACAAACCTGCATGTTCTGCACATATATCCCAGAACTTAAAGTAAGATTTTAAAAAAATAAAAAATAGAAAAAAATAAGAAATCAAGATCTTAAAGAGAAAAATAAATAAATGAATAAATAAATAAGATCTCTGATTCCTCTATTCTACCCAATTTCATAGATTAAGCTAAAATTCATGTCTTCTCTCAAGACTTAACAATTCTCCAAAGCTGTCATCCACCTCTCTGACTCTCATACACACTGAACATTCTCCTTCTGGGGCACCTATAGGACTGAATGATGCTGTGAGTAAGAGTTTGGATTTTCATTTCAACCCTGGCTTGAATCTCTACTCCATCACTAACGAGCTTTGTAATTCTGGGAAATCGCTCAACTTGTCCAGATTTTAGTTTCCTTGTTTAGCAAATAAGGATAATAATAATACTTAAGACGAGTTTTAAGCTTTTGAAAATTTACAATTTTGAAACACATTTTCCAAAAGCATCATTTATGAAAAGTAAGATTAAAAACATACAATAGCAACACGTGTTTAGGGTTGCATACTTGTGCAGTGAAAGTATATAAGCATATACTAGGAGTTAGATACATACCAAAATCATGAGCACCCTTGTCTCTGGAGAAGGAGAAAAATAGGGCCAGGTACAAGAAGGACCCAGCTGGATCAGTAATATTTCAGTTTTAAAAATATAAATGAAAGTAATATGATAAAATGTTAACATTTATTCATTGTAAGTGGTGGGTACAATGACATTTATGACACCAACTTCTGAATGTTTACGTATTAAAAAATCTTTTTTACTAGTTTTAAAACATTACTCCCAAAATCTAATTTAACATCAGTACTAGAAAACAACTTACTTGCAAGGAAGAAATGAAATCTTAACATAAATTATCATCAAAGGTAGTTTAGTTTACTGTATTTTTACTGCCAACACATCAATACTTTTTGCAGTGTATCTAAATCATCAAGTACTTCTTCGTATATTCATATGACAACTGCAAAATATATGGTTCCAACACTGAAACTGATAAACTAGGATTTCATCTCTTGCTTCTAGAACTTTCAAAGACAAAAAGCAAGGAAAAGAATAAATGGGGAGGAAGCCATGGGCCTCAGAGGCTACGGGATGTTAAAACCTCCAAGTAGCAATTGCCAAACATGATCAAGGCCCACTAGCTAAGCAGAGAACCCCTTAGTTCACTTACCCCACTTATTCCGAGTTTCTAGCAGAAAAAAAATTTTGATGATTAGAATAAAATACCACTTTAGAAGCTGATGAGGGGGTGCAGTTGATTATATGAACACTAGGGACTGAATGATACTCAAGCTACCAACAGATATCTAAAAATCTATTTATATATCAGGGAGTTATAGGGTAAAACTCTGTTAATGAAAATATATACCATCACAGGCTAACTGAACAGCAAATTAAAATGATAAAGATGAAGGAAAACCAATAGTAACTTGTAACTAAAAAGCTAGAATATTTGCAACAGAAAAATTCCAGTTAACACTGATGATACTGGCAGGAATTCCTAATATCTCACTGAGATATTAGGAATTATTGTGTGTCCACTAAACTTACAAGTAAAATGCCAAACTAGTCTTTAGCAAACACTAATAATTTTGATTTATGACTGCCAAATAGGATGATATGAATCCAAGCCACAGCACTTCATGCAAGAAAAATTATATCACTTTTAAAGTGGGGGACCTCTAAGTCCCTACTTTCCAGGTTGATGAGATGCCGAATATCATTAGAGAAGAGCAGGCTTACTCTACTTATAGGGTCCAATGAGAGTCTTTGAACTTATACAGAGGGTCTTTGGTCCATCATTGTCACTGCCAAGATGTACGCTGTCTAAGACAGCCTAGTCCATTTTGAATGAAGGCAGGTGTCTCCAGTCCTTCAGGTCTGACATAGACCCCAAGTCTCATGCAGCTCCTAGACAGCCACACCTTCAAGCCTCATGAAGTACACAATGCAGTTACCTCATCAGTGAACAAATTTAACCTGAGCTTCTGCCGGGCTCACAAATCCCTGAGATTGTCCCTTTATCAGCCTCTGCCTTCTTACTTTAGTTCAGTCCATTCTGACCTTTCCAACTCCCAACAGCCCTTAATCCCTTCAATGGCCCTGAACCTCCAATTACTTGTAGGAGGACCGAGGTAATATACAGTGTGCTAAGAACCTTAGAATCATACTGGCAGTCTGGGGGAGCACCATGTCAGAAAAGCAGGTGCGTTACTCTTCTTAGGTTAGTCTACAGCTAGGAGAAAAAAAGCCAAAATAACACAAAACCCCAAACCAAAAAACGCTAAAACAAACAAAAATAGTGTGGGATATTTTTCCTCAGTTGCTCATTCTCTTACCACATTTTAGTAATACTTAATTAGAATTTGCCATTAAGTAGCACTTATTCATAAGCATGAATAAAAGTTTGTGGAAATTTTCACTATTAAAGATTTTAAGAAACAACTTTCTTTTCTGATCAGTTAGAGGTTCATGGTGAGACCACCGCTGGGCTGAGGATGATACTTTGAGTAACAACGAATTGAGATGGGAGGTGGTCATAGACACTGCTTCTCCTCCACCCGCTGAAGGTGTTGCTGGCTATTTCCTCCAGAACCTGGGCTAGAACAGCCAGGACCCTGCTCTGCCTTTAGCTCAGGCTGCAGACTCCCTCCTTTCCAAAGATGCAAAACCTTCACCCCACTCCCACACTACATTCTGTCACAGGCTCCCCATTCTCATCTCCCTTCAACTGTGGGCAGGGCAGGGACTCAGGCCACTTGACAATAAGGCTGTCTGTTTTGAGGACTAGAGAAGCTTCGCTAGGACTAGAGAAGATTTATTAATGAGTGGTAATCAGCTCCTGGAGGTGGATGTATTTATTAATCAGTTTATTAACTTCCAAGAAGAGGTGGTAGATACATCTTTTTTAATTCATATGGACCAAAGAAATTACTGAAAGTGGCAGAAGGTGGTATATTAGTCCATTTTCACATTGCTATAAAGAACTGAGTAATTACCTTGAGACTGGGTAATTCATGAAGAAAAGAGGTTTAATTTACTCACAGTTCTGCATGGCTGGGAAGGCCTCAGGAAACTTACAATCATGGCAGAAGGCAAAGGGAAAGCAAGGCACATCTTAATGACAGCAGGAGAGAGTAAAGAAAGGCACACACTTTTAAACCATTAGCTCCCATGCAAACTCACTATCATGAGAACAGCATGGGGGACCCACTCCAGATCCAATCCCCACATGTCAGGGATTGCAATTTGAGATGATATTTGGGTGGGGACACAGAACAAAACCATATCAGGTGGAAGTAGCAGGAGATAGATAGTGGATTGGTATAAGGAAGAACTCTGATTAATCCAGCTGAACTCACTGGAGCTAACTGCTTCAGACACTGGAGATATAGGGAGACCATGTATTAAAGATAGCCAGGGAAATACAAACTTTTTTTTGGCTGCAATGCAGTTGTTCTCTTTTCTGCAATAGTATGCTGATTTTCTTTCAGAGAACCATTCTTCCACTGCTCTCTGTTCATAAAGTTAAGGTGAAACTATTCCCTGGCTAAAGAAATTAACAGATAATTTAGGGATGGAGAGTTATTCAGGTCATCATATAGACTTGGACACAGTAATGGTTCCAGGATAAGCACATGACCCAAGTTGATCCAGTCACACTAAATTCTGAGACTTTTGCTGAAATTATTAAAGGAAGTTTTTTCCCTCTTATGCAGTTTCTAAGCTACTAGGAACAACCCTACAAAAAGGGCCCATCTAAGAATAAAACCAAACAGAGAAAAACAAAAGAGCCAGAAGAGAAAGACTGATTCCTGATGATACCTTTTAGCCCCTGGATCCAGCTATGACTGAAACCATTACTGCCAGTGAATTTTTCAGTCATGACAATCAATCAGTTGTCTTTTATTGCATAAGACAGTTTGAGTTGGATGTCTTTCTATAATGTAACTGTTATCCATCAGTGAGGAAATCTAATTGATATAAGGAATGCTGAAGTGTCAGACAGTGGGCTAGATGAGGTGATTCTAAAATTCAGTGAGTTGCTCTAATGATTCACTGGCTTTTGTTATAAAAGTAATAAACGTTAATTAAAATTTAAAATTGGAGAAAACACAGGGGTATAAAAAAGAGAACAAATCACTCAGATTTACATATCCTCATCTAGCAATAAAATAATGAGAATGAATGAATGGATAGACAAATAGGTAGATAGACTTAATAAATATCAGGCGCATGTTCCTATGACCTTGCATAATTCTAGCAATTAATTATCTATGATGGTGTAACATTCCATTGCATGGATATGGATCTTTCTGTTTTGCTATTGAGCATTTGAATTATTTCCATTTTTCTCTATTACAAATAATGCTTTATTAACCTCTTTGTACATGAACAATTGTATTATTTCCATAGGACATATTCCCAAAATAAGGATTATTAGATAACCACTGTATAATTTTGAAACTATGAATATGCCCAAATTACTCTATAAGAAAGTTGTATATTCCCTCGTAGTGTCAAAAAAGCCAGGCATAAAAAGAGCACTTTTTGTATGAGTCTATTTATATGAAATATCCTTACTAGGAAAATATATAGAGATAGAAAGTAGAAACCCCCCAGGGCTAGGGGGTTGGGAGAAAATGGGAAATGACTTTTAGTGGGTACAAAAGTTTCTTTTTGAGCTGATAAAAACATTATACACTTAATTGTGGTAATGTTCGAACAATTCTGTGAATATCTAAAAACCATTAACTGCCCATTTTAACTGGTGTGGTATGTAAATTATATTCCAATAAAATCAGTTGAAAATAAAGCTGAGAATATATATCATTTTTCTAGCATATGTATTGCAAATATATTTTCCATTTGTCTTAGGCCTGATTTTGTTTATGGTAGTTTTTGTGGGGTAAAGAAAAATGAAATATTCATGTGGTAAAATCTCTTAATCTTCATGAGCTTTTTTTTATTTGCATAAGAAAGACCATCCTACCATTATAATCAGATAAATATTTATCTATATATTCTTCTTTTCAGGTTTGATTTTTTTTACATTTAATTCCTTTGGAATGTGTTTTACATATTTTTGCAACTGTTTTGAGGGCTTTTACTGGATGGTGTTCTTCACCTCAGCTTTTCCTTTTTTTTTTTTTTTTATTTTTAAAAAAATATCGGGAAAGTATGATGATCAGTAGTTACAGTGCCCCTAATCTAACTTTCTCATTCTTTGTCTATTTTGTATTCAGGCTGAAATATGGCTTTAGCTGCTTTGATAAATCAGGAACAGCCTCCCCCGGCCCGACACCACCCTTGCATCCAGCAAATTATACTTGGCAAATTATATTGTTGGATATGTTACTCGTTGAGTTGACTTCAGAGCTATAATCTGGAAGTTTGTCTAATTGGACTGATTAGTTTTAGTCTTGTGGTCAAGAAAGAACCAAGAAATAAGTCTGAAATATCAGATACATTCATCAGCCAAGATAGGGAGGTGTTGATGGCTTCGCTTTTATGTAACTCCAAATGGCTGCGGCATGTTTGGCTCATATTCTTTTGATTTGTGATTTAATTTTTACAAACTGTAGGAAGAAAATTGCTGCCAATGTTATGGTTTGAAGAGCTGGCTTTTCTATCCAAAGACACAGAAAATGTAGTATAATGACTGGGCCCAGATAATGAGGCAGGAGGAGGGAAAGTAGAAGGTTGGCAAGAGAGCGTGTCCCTTTCTGCCATTTTGTGGGAAATCAGAATGGTAAAGAATGAGAGGAAAAATATGCTCATTATTCTTGTCTCCAAAGGCTTCATCAGTCTCTAATAAGTCCTGTGTTGCTTCTTCGCTTTTTTAAACGGCATTTAGCGTGAGAGACACCACCACCTGAGGGCATTTTCTGCACCTCTGAGAACTGTGCCAACTCAAGCATAGCAACATTTAAGGTCCTGCTGATGACACTCTCCTTCCCCAGATACCAGACCCCTCTCTTCCATTAGGAAATCAGGACATGAGAGTATTACACTAAAATACGACACTGACTTCTCTTCACTAGCAAAGGACTTCAAAAATTGACCTGGGCTCCACACTGTCCTCAGCTTTTTGCAGTCTGAGTTCTCACCACCCAGCTCACACTACATTTTCAAAAGTCACTGATTTCCTCTTGTTCTCACACCAGGTGGTCTTTCCTCCTTTCCTTAGCCTTTGTGCTCTCCCGAGGAAGCAGAGGTCCCCTTTGTCTGTTCCCTACTTGTGAATTCTGTCCTCCCTTGCTTCAGGGGTACCTTATATTCTTTGGGTCCACAGAATGATGTGGTTAACAGCACAGGTTCTGGGGCTGGGTGCAGTGGCTCACGCCTATAATTCCAACACTTTGGGAGGGTGAGGTGGGCAGATCATGAGGTTAGGAGATCAAGACCATCCTGGCTAACACAGTGAAACCCCGTCTCTACTAAAAATACAAAAAATTAGCCAGGCGTGGTGGTGTGCACCTGTAGACCCACCTACTTGGGAGCCTGAGGCAGGAGAATCACTTGGACCCAGGAGGCGGAGGCTGCAGTGAGCAGAGATCACGCCACTGCACTCCAGCCTGGGCGATAGAACAAGACTCCGTCTCCAAAAAAAAAAAAAAAGGAGTACAGGCTCTGGACTCATATCCTGAATTGTGAACCTTAATGTCTCAGTAACTTGGTAACTCTATGTGCAAAAGGGGAGGATAACTGTGCCCATCTCATTCAGCTGCATTAAATGAGTTAATATATATAAAGAGCTTTGAACAGTGCCTGCCACACAGCCCACATTCATACGGTGCTCACTGCTATGACTACCCCCACTACTGCTGAGGCGGTTGTTACGGCTTCAGCGGCTATAATTACTACTGTACTGTTTTCCTCCTACCTCTTCGATGTCTTTTCATCGGTTTCTTCTCAGCCCCTTCTGTCTTTCTTCAGCCTCCCAAGTGTTTGCAGGTCTTGGGCCTCATGTCTCTTCCCAGCTCGATAGGGGAAATCTCACTGGGTCAGATACCTCTTTTGTGTACCCCTCAGATCCTCTCACCTCCACCTTCTCCTCCAGCCAATGCTGTGATGATCATGTGCTCACAGACAGTGACCCAGCTCACACTGGTGCAACCACAGCACCTCACTGTGGCTCCCTAACTTCTCCTCATGGACTTCTCTGCTGGATCACCTGCAGGAATCCTGCACATAGACATGCAGAGGGAGGCGGATGGTTTGAAGAAGATGAGAAATGGAAGGGATCCATTGAAAAATAAGCTTTTCAAAGCTGGGTGTGGTGGCTCATGCCTGTAATCCCAACATTTTGAAAGGCGGAGGCAGGTGGATCAGCTGAGGTCAGGAGTTCAAGACCAGCCTAGTCAATATGGGGAAACCCTGGCTCTACTACAAACACAAAAATTATCAGGGTGTGGTGGCAGGCGCTTGTAATCCCAGCTACTTGGGAGGCTGAGGTCTGAGAATCTCTTTAACCTAGGAGGCAGAGATTGCAGTAAGCCGAGATTGTGCCACTGCACTCCAGCCTGGAAGACAGAATGAGGCTTCATTTAAGAAGAAAAGGAAGGAAGGAAGGAAGGGTGGGAGGGAGGGAGGGAGGGAGGGGGAGGGGGAGGAAGAGAGGGAGGAAAGGGGGAGGGGAGGGGAGGAAAAAGAAAAGAAATAGAAAAAGAAGCTTTCTGGCCAGGCACAGTGGCTCACACCTGTAATCCCAGCACTTTGGGAGGCCAATGTGGGTAGATCACCTGAGGTCAGAAGTTTGAGACCAACCTGACCAACAGGGCAAAACATCATCTCCACTAAAAATACAAAAATTAGCTGGGCATGGTGGCAGACACCTGTAGTCCCAGCTATTCAGGAGGCTGAGACAGGAGAATCACTTGAGCCTGGAAGGTGGAGGTCTCAGCAAGCCAAGATGGTGCCACTGCACTCCAGCCTGGGCAATAGAATGAGACTCCATCTCAGAAAGGAAAAGAAAAAGAAAAAGAGAGGAGAGGAGAGAAGAGGGGAGGAAGAAAAGAAAAATAAGCTTTTCTGGGAGACTTCATGGAACCAGTGAGAGCGAAGTTTTCAGGGGCTGGTGACAAAATGTAGTGGGAGGTTAGAGGTTGGCTTCTTCTCCCTTGCCCTGTTTTCCATCCTCCACAGTGACCCAGAATAGTTCGGACACCCCAAAGTGGAGACTGTGGCAGCATCAGAGAATGTCTGTTTCCTGGGACTGCCACCAGCAGAGGCAGTGCTATCTCCTTGCTCAACCCAGGGCAACAGTAGCAGCAGCTTGGGAAGCCACGCTGGAGAACGAGAGCTAGATGAAGTGGGAAAGCTGCTTTGTGGCCCCATAGCAGGCATCCTTCTGGGGACTCAGAATTTACCAGGGCACACTGAGGTTGGAGATTCACCCTCCAGGTATGCTTGACCTTCCCAGTCTTCATAGCCTTAAGCAACTTGTTCCCACCCTGACATTGTGGTAGTGACCAGCCATGAGTATGTGAGTGAAACGCAGCAGTCCCTCACCCCATGTCATATCTGTCACATGTTGCCTTCTGCCCCAGAGTTTCTTTATTGGCACAGGCTTAGAAGCTGTGGGACCCCGCAAGTACCTATGCAAGTGTCACCTGTAAGTATGGAAGACACTCCATAGCGCAAACCTTTGACCTATGTGAAATGGAGCCAGGGAACAGATCTTCCTACTTCCTCCCACTGCATTCTCCTGGGAGCTAATTTTTATAAGGATTCTTAGAAGATCAGGTCATCAGTCTCCCTTGAGACCAAGGGGCGGCAAGCTCAGTAGTGTACCCTCGTGGTGCCTCCTCAGCTTTGCGGCCTTACTCCCCCATCACCCCACTTCTGTTACCCAGGGTTGTGGTCCCTAACAAAGAAGTCCTCACAAGATTTTTCCTTAGCCTTTGCTTTCTGAGGAACAAAGAATAAGACAAAGTGGAGCTGAGGTTGGGCAGTGAGTCAGTAGGGCTGGAGCCAGTGTAATTTGGGACATTAAAATTCAATACGATCTCATTTTCTATATCTCAGCCTAGTAAAGGCATGTTGTACTTTCATTAGATCAAAATATGGAGCCCTAAATCCTCCCAAATACAAGTCTCATATTTTCTGCCTGCTGAACAGCTTCACCAGGATACCACTCAAGTACTTCCAACTCAATATATCCCAAACTAACCCTATAATTTGGGCTGCCCAGCCTTCCCTCAAACTGATAAAATGATCCATGTTATATGTTCCCTGTGGCAGTTGTCGATTTTATCCTAATCTCTGTCCTAATTTCCCAGACTAGAAAACCGAAAGTAAGCTTTAACCTCTCCTCCTCTAGATGATTCCATGGCTAGTCATTGCCTACTGGTTGTTTCTGCCTTCTTTATATCTTCTCCATTGTTTCTTTGCCACTGTCCTGGTAGAAATTCCTGCTATTATTTGTGCGAAGTATACTGAGAGTTTCCTAACTGGTCCGCCTGCTTCAGTCTTTCACCTCTCTGGTCCATCTTGCCAATTCCCCAGCCACAAACCCATTATTGTATTCTTCCTTCACTACAAGCTCTGAGACCTTCAAAATGCATTCAAAGTTACCTTTGAAAATTTCTTAAGCACTGTATAAACTATACATGCAAGTATACTGGCAAGCAAACGTAAGTGCACTTAATCTACATCTCTTGATAAGCCCGAAGTAGTTGGTTGTTCTTGCATTAGAACAGATTGTTGTCTTCATTTTGAAGACCCAGTGGGGCAGTTGACTGCGTTTAAGGGCTATGGTGATCATCTGCAGTGAGGTGAGATGGTCACATCATGAAAAGTACTTGAGAACTGAGACTGTTGAGGGAAAGAAATATTCACAACTCCCATCCCACACTCACTCTGGACCTGCGCTTATTGGAAGGAAGGTAGGCAAAACTAGCTGCTATGTTTAAATTGTTCCTGGTTGGGCACAGTGGCTCATGCCTGTAATCCCAACATTCTGGGAGGCTGAGGTGGGTGGATCACATGAGGTCAGGAGTTCAAGACCAGCCTGGCCAACATGGTAAAACCCCATCTCTACTCAAAAAAAAAAAAAAAATACAAAAAATTAGCCAGACATGGTGGTGGGTGCCTGTAATCCCAGCTACTCAGGAGGCTGAGGCAAGAGAATTGCTTGAACCCAGGAGGCAGGGGTTGCAGTGAGCTGAGATCGTGCCACTGCACTGCAGCCTGGGCATTCTCTCCCACATTTCCCAGGGCCTTAGTTGAAATGGGGTAAGGTAAATGCACATGAAACATGACTGCACTGTAGACATTTTTGTATCACCCACAGACCCAGTGAGGTGGCCTGCAGATAGTAGACACTCAGCAAGTGAACATGAAAATAAAAAGAATCAAGAGAACTCAAACTAAAAGCTACTGCACAGCAAAGGAAACAATAAAATGAAATGGCAACCTATGGATTAGGACAACGTATTTGCAAACCATGTATATCTGACGAGGGGTTAATATCCAAAATTTATAAAGAACTCATGTATCCCAATTGTAGAAAAACAAGTAACTCAATTAAAAAACGTGCAAAAGAGATAAACAGGTATTTCTCCAAAGTAGACAAAAATGTCCAACAGTTATAAGAAAAGGGACTCAAGATCATTAATCATCAGAGAAATGCAAACGAAAAACACTGTGGGATACCACCCTCACACCAGTTCAGATGGCTATTCTCAAAAAGTCAAACGATGGCAAATGTTGTTGAGGGCATGAAGCAAAGGGAATGCTGAACGTTGTAGGTGGGGAGGTAGATTGGTACAGACATTGTAGAAAGGAGTATGGAGGTTTTGAAAAAAATTTACAAATAGTATTCCCATAGGATCCTGCAATCCCTTTTCTGGGCATATACCCAAAGGAAATAAAGTCACTACCTTGTAAAGATATCCACATTCTCAAGTTCATTGCAGCATTATTCACAACAGCCAAGATGGAAATAACCTAAGTGTCTGTTAACTGACAGATGAGGAAAAAAACTGACACTGCGATACACACACACACACACACACACACACACACACACACACACACACACACATACATATACAGATTTAATGGAATATTACTCAGTCCTTAAAAAGAATGAAATCTTGCCATTTGCCAGAACATCGATGAGCCTGAAAAACATTATGCTAACTGAAATAAGCCATATGCAGAAAGAAAAATATTACACGAGCTCACTTATATGTGAAATCTTAAAAAAAAACACATCAAATATACAGAGATAGAGAACGGGGCAGAGGCTGTGTGGGGAGGAAACAGGGAGTATAAGTCTGAGGTTACAAAGTTATAGACATGTAGGGTGAGCATATCTTGACATCTAACGTACAACGTGAGGACTACAGGTAATAAAATCATGTTACATTTGGGATTCACACTAAATTAGTAGATTTTAGTTGCTCCTGCTGCAAAAACCAAAAGAAGGGAACTGCGTGAGACTGTGGATGTGTTAAGCTGCTTTACTATAGTAACCTTTTTACTCTCTCTGTGTATCCCACAGTAACATGCTGTTTACCTTCAATAACACAATAAAATTTACTTTTTTGAAAAAAAGAGACAGAACTCATTAGCAGTCCTGGTTCCATCACAGCAAACTCTATGGTTTGGGTAAGTCACTTTACCATCCTACGACTAAATGGGAATCACACAGGTGTATAATCGGTTTATTCACCCAAGTCACTTTGTCTTGCTTGTATACATATAAATATACGCTATTATTAATATTTGAGAATATATTTTGCACAAAACTGGAGTAGAATCTTTTTACAAATTGCTTGTAATTATCATATTAACTCTATGAAGAAGCTCTTCTAATTATGAACAGATTCCACAATGTATTTTTCAATCTCTTTTGGCTATAAAACCAAGAGAGTCATTCTACAAGTGTCCACTAACACCGTCTCTTGGTGTTAGGCAGCCTTAACAAGCTTTGCCTTTATCAGGAAGATTTGAATTGATATACTGCAATTTGCTGAATCTAAGGCAACTTGTTATTAAGACACTGGAATTTTAAGAAACTTGATATTAATACATTCTTAAAATAGAAATATTTAAAGAATAAAAAAGCAAAACGTATTTCTTATTTTTTTTTTTTTGAGACGGAGTCTCACTCTGTCACCAGGCTAGAGTGCAGTGGCATGATCTCAGCTCTCTACAACTTCTGCCTCCTGGGTTCAAGTGATTTTCCTGTCTCAGCTTCCTGAGTAGCTGGGATTACAGGTGCCCAACACCACACCTAGCTAAGTTTTGTATTCTTAGTAGAGACGAGATTTCACCATGTTGGCCAGGATGGTCTCGATCTCTTGACCTTGTGATCTGCCCGCCTCAGCCTCCCAAAGTGCTGGGATTACAGGCATAAGCCACCATGCCCGGCCAGTAAAAAGTATTTATAATTAAATAGAAATACTATGCTTTCTTGTCACTTAAAATGTTCATCTTATACTTACTGAAAAACTCCTTCAGTCTTAGACAATCTTTTTAAACCATGTATCACTCTTCTGCACACAGAGGACAACATAAGTAAAACAGATTGGTTAAAGTGTCCTAGACCTGCTGCACATTCAGAGGCTGAGTTTTCTGAATTACTCACTCAGAATTGTTGTTACCCATGTTTTTCAATGCAATACTGTACCCTGTTCATTAATAGTGTTGGTGATGCAGCATATCTTAAAAGAACCCATGAAAGAATCAAACCACTGGGTTTGAGTTCTTAAGTCTGCTTTACAATTGTGTAGAGCTAGCTGACTTTGACTTCAGCTTTGGAGATACTGCTATGTACATCTGAGTTGTTGTCTCTTCACCCACTCCCTATTATCATTTAGTTTCTAAATGTTAGTTTCTAAATCATTTAGTTTCTAAAAGTTAAAAGAATGTTCACTATTCTCTATATTTGCAATTTCCTTCCAAGCCTCCTTCAGCAATTTTACAGTTTCGTTGTTAACACACATACAAACAATGACAACTGCATTGAAACAACAGATATTATAGGTTGACTATTGACTACAAAACACACTCCAGTGGCCGGGCGCAGTGGCTCAAGCCTGTAATCCAAGCACTTTGGGAGGCTGAAGTGGGCAGAGCACGAGGTCAAGAGATCGAGACCATCCTGACCAACATGGTGAAACCCCATCTCTACTAAAAATACAAAAATTAGCTGGGTGTGGTGGCACACACCTGTAGTCTCAGCTACTTGGGAGGCTGAGGGAGGAGAATTGCTTGAACCCAGAGGAAGAAGTTGCAGTGAGCCAAGGGCGCGCCATCACACTTTATCCTGGTGACCAGGTGAGACTCCATCTCTAAAAGTACACACACACACTCCATTTCAGAGATGTTAAAATGAAGGGGTAAAGCGGGGACATCTTAGAAGCAATAAAATGTGTTCAATTGCAAGTTCACAGGCAGAGGCGCTTTGACATTAAAATTCCAAGTTTAGAGAGGAAGAAACTGGGCCAGGCACAGTGGCTTACGCCTATAATCCCAGCACTTTGGGAGGCCAAGGTGGGAGGATCACTTGAGGCCAAGAGTTTCAGGACAACCTGGGCAATGTAACAGACTCTGTTTTTACAAAAACATTATTTAAAAAATTAGCCAGGCATTGTGTTGCATGTCTGTAGACGCAGCTACTTAAAGCCTGTGGCAGGAGTATTGCTTTTGCCCAGAAGTTCAAGACTGCAGTGAGCTACAATTGTGCCACTGAACTCCAGCCAGGGTGACAGAGCATAAATTTATCTCTTAAAAATAAAATAGCTGCACACAGTGGCTACACCTGTAATCCCAGCACAGGATGGTGGATCATGAGGTCAGGAGATCAAGATTATCGTGGCTAATACAGTAAAACCCCGTCTCTACTAAAAATACAAAAATTGGCCAGAAGTGCTGGTACACATCTGTAATCACAGCTATTTGGGGTGCTGAGGCAGGAGTATCAGTTGAATCTGGGAGACAGGTTGCAGTGAGCCAAGATCACACTATTGCACTCCAGCTGGGGCAACAGTGTGAGACTATCTCAAAAAAACAAAAAATAAAATAAAATAAAAAGAGGATTGCTGGCAAGATGACCCATTAGGAAGAGCTCCACTGTGCAGCTCCCAGTGAGATGGATACAGAAGGAGGGCAATCTCCGCATTTCCAACTGAGGTACCTGGTTCATCTCATTGGGACTGGTTAGACAGTGAATATAGCCCAAGGAGGGCAAGCCAAAGCAGGGTGGTGGGTAGCCTCACCTAGGAGGCACAAGGGACCAGGGAACTCCCTTTCCTAGTCAAGGGAAGCCATTAGGGACTGTACCCTGCACTCCAGCCCAGTGCTTTTCCCACGGTCTTCACAACCCATGGACCAGGAGGTTCCCTCCAGTGCCTACAACACCAGGGCCCTGGGTTTTCAGCACAAAACTGGGTGGCCATTTGGAAAAACACTGAGCTAGCTGCAGCAGTTGTTTTTTTTTTTGTCTTTTTTTTTTTCCCCATACCCCAGTGTTACCTGGAATGCCAGCGAGACAGAACCATTCACTCCCCTGAAAAGGGTGCTAAAGCCAGGGAACCAAGTGATCTGGCTTGGTGGGTCCCACCCTGATGAAGACCAGCAAGCTAAGACCCACTGGCTTGAAATTCTCATAGCCAGAACAGCAGTCTGAGCTCCACCTGGGACTTTTGAGTTTGGTGGGTGTGGTGTGTCCGTCATTGCCTAGGCTTGAGTTGGGGGATTTAAAATCACAGTATAAACAAAACCCCCAGGACGTTCAAACTGGGCGGAGCCCACAGCAGCTCAACAAGGCCTCTGCAAGCAGACTGTGTCACTAGATTCCCTCCTCACTGGGCAGGACATCTGTGAAAAAAAGGCAGCAGCCTGTCAGGGACTTATAAATAAAGCCCCCACCTTCCTGAACAGAGCACTTGGGAAAAGGGGCAGTTGTGGGCACAGCTTCAGCAGACTTAAACGTCCCTGCCTGGCAGCTCTGAAGAGAGCAGCAGATCTCCCAGCACAGCATTCAAGCTCTGATAAGGAACAAACTGCCTCCTCAAGTGGCTCCCTGACCCCTGTATATCCTGATTGGGAGATGCCACTCAGCAGGGGCTGACAGACACCTCATACAGGAGCTCTGACTGGCATCTGGAGAGTACCCTTCTGAAACAAAGCTACCAGAGGAAAGAAAAGGCAGCAAGCTTTGCTGTTCTGCAGCCCCCACTGGTAATCCAAGTCAAGCAAGGTCTGAAGTAGACCTCTGGCTAACTCCAGCAGAACTGCAGCACAGGGGCCTGTTAGAAGGAAAACTAACACAGAGAAATAAATAGCTTCACCATCAACAAAAAGGACATCCACTCAGAGACCCCAACCAAAGGTCACCAACTTCAAAGACCAAAAATAGATAAATCCATCAAGACAGGAAAAAACCAGTGCAAAAAGGCTGAAAATTCCAAAAACCAGAATGCCTCTTCTCCTCCAAGGGATCACAACTCCTTGTCACTCCTTGTAAGCAAAAGAACAAAACTGGACAGAGAATGAGTTTGACAAACTGACAGAAGCAGGCTTCAGAAGGTGAGTAATAACAAACTTCTCCAAGCTAAAGGAACATGTTCTAACCCAAGGCAAAGGAGTTAAGAACATTGATAAAAGGTTAGATGAAATGCTAACTAAAATAATCAGTTTAGAGAAGAATGTAAATGACCTGATGGAGCTGAAAAACACGGCACAAGAACTTTGTAAAGCACACACAAGTTTCAATAGCTGAATAGATCAAGCAGAAAAAAGGATTTCAGAGACTGAAGATCAACTCAATGAAATAAAGGAGAAGACAACATTAGAGAAAAAAGAGCAAAAAGAATTAACACCACCTCCAAGATATACAGGATTATGTGAAAAGACCAAATCTATGTTTGATTGGTGTACCTGAAAGTGATGGGAAGAATGCAACCAAGTTGAAAAATACTCCAGGAGATGATCCAGGAGAACTTTCACAATCTAGAAGGCAGGCCAATATTCAAATTCAGGAAATACAGAGAATACCACAAAGACACTCCTCAAGAAGAGCAATCCCGAGACACATAATTGTCAGAGTCACCAGGGTTGAAATGAAAAAAATGCTCAGGGCAGCCAGAGAAGTTCAGGTTACCCACAAAGGGAAGCTCATCAGACTCACAGTGGATCTCTCAGCAGAAACCCTACAAGCCAGAAAAGAGTGGGGGCCAATATTCAACATTCTTAAAGAAGAGAATTTTCAACCCAGAATTTCATATACAGCCAAAGTAAGCTTCATAAGTGAAGCTTCACAAGTGAAGGAGAAATAAAATCCTTTATGGACAAGCAACTGTTGAGAGATTTTGTCACTACCAGGCCTGCCTTTACAAGAGCTCCTGAAAGCAGCACTAAACATGGAAAGGAACAACCAGTACCAGCCACTCCAAAAACGTACCAAATTGTAAAGGCCATAGACGCTATGAAGACACTTCATCAACTAACAGGCAAAATAACCAGCTAGCATCATAATGGCAAGATAAAATTCACCCATAATCATATTAACCTTAAATGTAAATGGACTAGATGCCCCAATTAAAAGACACAGACTGGTAAATTGGATGAAGAGTCAAGACCCATCAGTGTGCCGTATTCAGGAGACCCATCTCACATGCAAAGACATACATAGGCTCAAAATAAAGGGATGGAAGAATATTTACCAAGCAAATGGAAAGCAAAAAAAAAAAAAGCACTGTTTGCAATCCTAGTTTCTGAAACCAACAAAGATCAAAAGAGACAAAGAAGGGCATTACATAATGGTAAAGGGATCAATGCAACAAGAAGAGCTAACAATCCTAAATATATATGCACCCAACACAGGAGCACCCAGATTCATAAAGCAAGTTCTTATAGACCTACAAAGAGCCTTAGACTCCCACACAATAATAGTGGGAGTCTTTAACACCCCACTGCAATATTAGATAGAACAACAAGACAGAAAATTAACACGGATATACAGGACTTGAACTCAGCTCTGGACCAATCTGACCTAATGGACATCTAATCTACAGAACTCTCCACCCCAAATCAACAGAAAATACAATTTTCTCAGCACCACATCTCACTTATTCTAAGATTGGCCACACAATTGGAAGTAAAACACTCCTCAGCAAATGCAAAAGAATAGAAATGATAACAAACAATCTGTCAGGCCACAGTGCAATCAAATTAGAACTCAGGATTAAGAAACTCACTCAAAACTGCACAACTACATAGAAACTGAACAACCTGCTCCTGAATGACTACAGGATAAATAATGAAATGAAGGCAGAAATAAAGATGTTCTTTGAAACCAGTGAGACAAAGACACAACATACTGGAATCTCTGAGACACATTTAAAGCAGTGGGTAGAGGGAAGTTTATAGCCCAGAAGAGAAAGCAGAAAAGAGCTAAAATTGATACCCTAACATCACAATTAAAAAAAAAACTAGAGAAACAAGTACAAACAAATTCAAAAGCTAGCAGAAGACAAGAACTAACAAAGATCAGAGCAAAACTGAAGGAGATAGAGACATGAAAACCCTTCAAACAATCAGTGAACCCTGGAGCTGTTTTTTTTTTTAAAGATCAACAAAATAAATATACTGCTAGCCAGACTAATAAAGAAGAAAAGAGAGAAGAATCAAATAAACACAATGAAAATGATAAAGGGGATATCATCACAGATCCAACAGAAAAACAAACTACCGTCAGAGAATGCTATAAACACCTATACACAAATAAACTAGAAAATCCAGAAGAAATGGATAAATTCCTGGACACTTACACCCTCCCGAGACTAAACCAGGAAGAAGTCAAATCCATGAACAGATCAATAACAAGTTCTGAAATTGAGGCAGCAATTAATAGCCTACCAACCAACCAAAGTCCAGGATCAGACAGTTTTACAGATGAATTCTACCAGAGGTACAAAGAGGAGGTGGAGCCATTCCTTCTGAAACTACTCCAAACAGTAGAAAAAGAGACAGTCCTCCCTAACTCATTTTATGAGGCCAGCATCATCCTGATACCAAAAGCTGGCAGAGACACAATTAAAAAAGAAAATTTCAGGCCAATATCCCTGATGAACATCGATGTGAAAATCCTCAATATTATTCTGGCAAACCAAATACAGCAGTACATCAAAAAGCTTATCCACTGCCATCAAGTCAGCTTCATCCCTGGGATGCAAGGCTGGTTCAACATACAAAAATCAATAGATATAATCTGTCACATAAACAGAACCAGTGACAGAAACCACATGATTATCTGAATAGATGCAGAAAACACCTTCAATAAAATTCAACACCCTTTCATGCTAAAAATTCCCCATAAACTAAGTATTGATGAAATGTATCTCAAAACAGTAAGAGCTATTTATGACAAACCCACACCTAATATCATACAGAATAGACAAAAGCTGGAAGCATTCCCTTTGAAATCTGACAGTAGACAAGATTTCAAAGGGAATGAAATCTCTCACCACTCCTATTCAACATAGTATTGGAAATTCTGGCCAGGGCAATCAGGCAAGAGAAAGAAAGAAAGCATATTCAGTTAGGAAAAGAGGAAGTCAAATTGTTTCTACTTGCAGATGACATGATTGTTTATTTAAAAGACCCCATACTCTTAGTCCAAAATCTCCTTTAGCTGATAAGCCACTTCAGCAAAGTCTCAAGAAACAAAATCAATGTGCAAAAATCACCAGCATTTCTATACACCAATTACAGACAAACAGAGAGCCAAATCATGAGTGAACTCCCATTTACAATTGCTACAAAGAGAATACAATACCGAGAAATACAACTCACAAGGAATGTGAAGAACCTCTTCAAGGAGAACTACAAACCACTGCTCAAGAAAATGAAAGAGGACATAAACAGATGGGAAAATATTCCGTGCTCATGGTTAGGAAGAATCAATATCTTGAAAATGGCCATACTTCCCAAAACAATTTATAGATTCAGTGCTATCCCCATCAAGCTACCATTGACTTTCTTCACAGAATTAGAAAAAAATACCTTAAATTTCATATGGAACCAAAAAAAGAGCCTGCATAGCCAAGACAATCCTAAACAACAACGACGACAACAAAAAAGCTGGAGGGATCACACTACCTGACTTCAAGGCTACAGTAACCAAAACAGCATGGTACCAATACCAAACCAGATATATAGGCCAATGGAACAGAACAAAGGCCTCAAATAATGTCACACATCTATAACCATCTGATCTTTGACAAACCTGACAAAAATTAGCAATGGGGAAAGTATTCCCTATTTAATAAATGGTGTTGGAAAAACTGGCTAGCCATATGCAAAAAGCTGAAATTGGATTCCTTTCTTACACCTTATACAAAAATTAACTCAGGATAGATTAAAGATTTAAACTTAAGACCTAAAACCATAAAAACCCTAGAAGAAAAACTAGGCAATACCATTCAGGACATAGGCATGGGCCAGGGCTTCATGACTAAAATACCAAAAGCAATGGCAACAAAAGCTAAAATTGACAAATGGGATTTAATTAAACTAAAGAGCTTCTGCACAGCAAAAGAAAGTATCATCAGAGTGAACAGGCAACCTACAGAATGGGAGAAAATTTTTGCAATCTACCCATCTGACAAATGGCTAATATCCAGAATCTACAAAGAACTTAAACAAATTTACAAGAAAAGAAACAACCCCATCAAAAAGTAGGCAAAGGATATGAACAGGCACTTCTCAAAGGGAGACATTTATGCAGCCAACAAACATATGAAAAAAAGGTCATTAGAGAAATGCAAATCCAAACCACAATGAGACACCATCTCACATCAGTTAAAATGGAGATCATTAAAAAGTCAAGAAACAACAGATGCTGGAGAGGATGTGGAAAAATAGGAACGCTTTTACACTGTTGGTGGGAGTGTAAATTACTTCAACCATTGTGGAAGCCAGTGTGGCAATTCCTCAAGAATTTAGAACAAGACCAGCAATCCCATTACTAGGTATATGCCCAAAGAAAGGATTATAAAACATTCTATTATAAAGACACAAGCACGCATATGTTTATTGTGACACTGTTCACAATAGCAAAGACTTGGAACCAACCCAAATTCCCATCAATGACAGACTGGATAAAGAAAATGTGGCACATATACACCATGGAATACTATGCAGCCATAAAAAAGGATACGTTCATGTCTTTTGCAGGGACATGGATGAAGCTAGAAACCATCATTCTCAGCAAACTGACACGAGAACAGATAACCCAACAGTGCAGGTTCTCACTCGTAAGTGGGAATCGAACAATGAGAACACATGGACACAGGGAGGGGAACATCACACACTAGGACCTTTCAGGGGGTGGGATACAGGGGAGGGATAGCATTAGGAGAAATACCTAATGTAGATGATGGGGTGATGGATGCAGCAAACCACCATGGCACGTGTATAATGATGTAATAAACCTGCAAATTCTTCATATGTACCCCAGAACTTAAAGTATAATAATTAAAAAAAAAAAAAAAGAGGAAGAAACTAGCTCAGAGAGGATCAGTAAAAGGCCACACTGTCCCATGTGATTCCAAAGCACCCTCTACTGCATCACATACCCCTCCTTCCCAGCCAGGCTCCCGGTTAGTTTTCAACCTTAAAACGGCTCCACATTCCTGATTCTCCAAACTTTAGTGGGGCCTCCAGTCGCCAGTCGTCACCTCCATGGTGACCTCAGTGGGTGTTGTTGCTGGATCGTTTTCCCCAGTGCCTTTGCTGCCTTCTCTATTTATTACTACAGTTAACAAGAGACGTTCAGTCTCCAAGAAACCAGATGAGTCAAATAACATCACATGACCAAAATTAAGACATTCGTACCAGAGAAGAATGAAATGAAGCAGTTTTAACTGACCAGAGATTTGGCAGCACGTTTTATAGATTTCATTGTGCACCATTCAGAGTGTTGGCAGCCAAAGAAGCCAAGTGCAAAATTCCAATTATTGCCTCATTTTTACCTAAAGTGTACATTTTTCTCTGGTTTCTCCCAAATTGTAATGCTTTCATTATACATCTGAAAATCTGGTATAAATTTAAGTATTTCCAGATAATATCAGGGTTTTCTGTTAACTTGCTACACTTCTGTATAAATTCTGATCATGATTGATAAACTTTAGGTATTAACTTTCCTAGTGTTGGTTCATTCCTGATCTGTTGGGCTATCTTGAGTACCTAAGAGGTCATCTTCCAGAAGGCATCTACTGTGGGTTTATATATATATATATATACACACACATACATACACCCACACACACATACACACACATCTATATATACACACACACACACCCCCAGCAACATATATGACAAGGACAAAACTATTAAAATGATAATTTGCCCCTCTGTTACCAAGAAGAAAATGTTCTTTGTTGTTTGACATGCTATAGGGCTGGGGCCCCTGTTTTAACAACTATAGTAATGGGTAGAGCCGCAGAATTGAAGCCACCAGAAAAAGGGAGCAGATTTGCAGAGTAATGCTCATAGGAAAGGGCATCAAGCCAGCCCAGAAAGGAAAAATCTACAAACAGAATCAACAGAGACTATGTACAAGCCAGGGTTTTGAGAAAAACATGGAAAAGAGCTAACAAGCTACCGCTAAGACAATCTTTAAGAAGACAACAATATAATATGAATTTTTAGGAAGTTTTACATTACTTAGTGCTGTGAGATGTAATTCTGTTCCTTTGCAGAATCTTTAAAAAATACTTTAGTGGAAACACATTATTTTGCAAGGCTTTGGAGGATTCAGCATTGTATTTCCTTTGGAAGGGGTACTTTACTAAAAGAAAACAAAGGCCTTAGGACAAGAGATAGAAAGCCCTTCTTTCTTCTTTATGTCAGCTACAACATATAACCTCATGGGTATATAATCTCATATAGCATATAACCTCAGGGCCTAGCATAGTTACTCTCTAGTCTGAGATTAATAAACCTGTGGAAGAATGACTGTCCACACCTGAGCCAGTCTTCTTTTCTAAGGCCAGACAAAAAAATTTTCCATGTTAAAAACAGAGGCGGTGATTGAAAGCAGATCTAGAGTAAAGGAGAAAACATATTGACCAATCTCCGTGCATAGTCCTCTGAATGGTATGGAACAGAAGGCATTGACCATTCCTGACTTCAGTGAGTCCTCTCAATAAAATTCCAACAGAGGTGAGAATGCCTGGAGTTCTTTGTGCTTTCCTTAAAGTGTAGGAAAAATAGGAGCTCAGATGGAACCTCTATTACAAATAATGGACCAGCCAAACATATTAACAATAAAATTCTCAAATATTTTGCCAACCCCATTTTTTCAGAGATTAGTTTAACACTCCTCTCTCCTACTCTCTGATATTATTATAAGTGCTAAGTAACACTTTATTATATAAATATGGCTTGTCAGGTCTAATTGCTACGTGCAAATTTTGCTAAATCACAAAGCGAGGGTACATATGAAGCTGCTTATAGAAAATTGAAAAGTATTTAAGTGATGAGAAGCGAGTGTTTTGATTGGCAGAAGTTTACATTTACTCTACCTAAAATTGAGGCGGCTATGTAAACAAAGTCAAGTTTCTATACATAAATGATCTTTACCCTAAAAATTTTGTAAGAAACACCAAAAACGAAAATAATAGCCAGGAAAAATGATCCCTGTGAGGCAACGTATGTCACTGGCATAATATAACATGTAAATATCATTTTGTGTTAGATCCCCAAAAAACGTAGTCCTAAAAGAGACTGATTTTGAATTTCGATCTCCATTTACCATGGCATGGTTTGGACTGAAACTTAACAGTGAATAAAGCATGGAAATAATTAAGTTTGAAATGATAGTCATTACCATTTTCAAAGGGCTAAGTTCTCCTTTCTAATACTAGAAAATCCCTATTTTCTTCAAACATTCAAAGGTACTTAGGCTCCTAAGCTGTGGCATTAGTTCAATATCGGGGCAGGAGCACATGAGAGAGAGTTGCATTCATGAAACTTTCAGGCAGATTTGTGTGTAGCTTTAAAGAGAATATTAAAATGTATTTTAGGAATGACATCAACATTCAAGGTTTCGCCCAATTTTCCCCAAGCTCCTGTTTGTTGCTAAGATATATATCTTTGTATTTCCACCCACAAAACAATTATACTGCTTGTCATGTTATGTTCAGATACCCAGACGAGGACCCATTATGCTGAGATTTGCACACACCCTTGCAAACCACAACTTCCAAGTTCCATTTGGCCAAGTGTCTCCCAGTCAGTTGAGAAACCACCATTACTTGATCTCTACTTGTTAGGAAAATAATCCAACCCTAGGGATTTCCTTGAAAAGGCTGCTTCTTCATACTCAGTCAATTAAGTGTGCATTGCTTTCAAGAGTGATCATTCTACTGGTGAGACAATTCCTTCTCCAGTAGTAGCCAAACAATTGGGGAAAATATTTAGAGACTAATTTCCAAAATTAGTATTGGGCACTAATTCAGCATTTACTTGCCTCTGCAGATTGATATAGGAGGTAGCCTAGTTAACTTATCATTGGGTCAAGAGTCTAAGAATTTATAAATGGCATGATTAAGTATATCACCTAAACACTTAGGATCAAAAGATTTAGCATAGGGAGGTTTTACTGATGACATTGCAATGAACATTCATCACAATTGACTATTTGAATCTGAGTTTTAGAAAAGCTAAAATTTGGCCCAGCACAGTGGCCACGCCTATAATCCCAGCACTTTAGGAGGCCAAGGTAGGTGGATCACAAAATCAAAATATTGAGACCATCCTGGCCAACATGGTGAAACCCTGTCTCTACTAAAAATAGAATAATTAGCTGGGCATGGTGGTACATGCCTGTAGTCCCAGCTACTCAGGAGGCTAAGGCAGGAGAATCGCCTGAACCCAGGAGGTGGAGGTTACACTGAGCTGAGATCACACCACTGAACTCTAGCCTGGCAACACAGCAAGACTCTGTCTCAATTAAAAAAAAAGAAAAAGAAAAGCTAAAATTTGTATTATATGACTAATAAATAATAAACCCAGGATCAGG
This sequence comes from Sapajus apella, assembly GCF_009761245.1. Classification (NCBI taxonomy): domain Eukaryota; kingdom Metazoa; phylum Chordata; class Mammalia; order Primates; family Cebidae; genus Sapajus; species Sapajus apella. The sequence goes on from NW_022436982.1 coordinate 16,620,843, forward strand.
ACTCAGATCATTATTTCATTAGGGAGGGAATTTATATATATATTTACCTAATATTTCATAAACAATTTGAATATTTACATTTTTGAAGTAGCAAATTAATTAAACATTTTCTTTAGCTGAGAACTTGTATCATCCCATATATTTTGCCTATAATTCTTCTTTTCTTTACTAAAAAAAACTATATAGTGAAATTTAACATTAAAATCATCATTGTGAATCACTAGGAGGCAGAACTTTTACTTTCTTTTTCCTTTTCCTGTAAAAAAAAAAAAAATACAGTACCTATATTAAGCCTGGTAATCTTATACTAACACTTGAATTGGCATTTGCTTCACACAAGTATCAACTTAATATCGTTTGTTTTCTCAGCAAGAGCTGAATGTTTTGTTCTCTTCCAGGCACCAAAGTGAATATTTGTACTAAAGGATATCAAAATTACATGTTTCTAGGGAATCTCAGCTTAACCAGAATAAAGATAGAATTCCAATACCATAGGAAAAGAGGGATACTTTAATGAATAATATTCATATATTGGCTATCCAGCTAAAATAAAACAAATTCAAATTCCTACTTTATTGAGTACACATACACCAAAAAAAAAAAAAATCCAAATGAATTGCAGATATAAATGTAAACAAAACTATATTTTGTATAATGCATGATTTGGGGGGGAAAGTTAGGGAAACATTTTTAAACAGCTCAAAATGCTAAGAAGTTGTAAAACAAAAAGTTAATAGATTTATCTACACTGAAATTAAAATTATTTGTATGAAAAGTATACCACACATACAAAATATAAATGGTAAGCTGAGAGAAAATATTTGTGGTATATATGACAAAATATGGAGTTTGTGTTTTTATACACAAAGCCCTTACGAATCTGAAAGAATAAAAAAGTCAATCTAATGTAAATCTGGGAAAATAAAATACATGGGAAATTAGAGAATACAAAGTACAAACAGACAATATCATATAATCTGATCCTCAACTTGACCAAGGGTTGGAGGCCATGAAATAGTCAGATCTCATCTGTAGGAAGCATAAACGATTGATGATGTCAATTGGTGACCCTCTGGATCCACAAAGCCCAAGTTTCCCAGGTGGCAGCCAGTCAATGATTAAAAGGACCATGGAGGCACTAATTCAAGTTCATTCCTGTGATGTGCAGAACTCTTAACTGGTCACTGGCTCAAGGATTTTAGTCTTGCTAAAGCTTTCTTAGAATGGTACTGAGATCTAAGGCTTTCCTACTCAATTCTCTTTCCTTCCCACTCTCCTTCTGAGGTGTCAGACCTGCATCATGGTGCAAAAACTTCTCCCTGCTTTCTTCTCTTCCTTCTCCATTATGTTTCACAGATGTTACTCAATGTATCTTGAATTTATAATCTTGTCTTGACATCTGCTTCTGAGAGGATCCAAACTAACACAGAACAGCACAAAATTACAATATAAGGAAATATAAACAATATTATGCTGGTCTTGAGATTATAAATTCATAAAACTACTTTGAAAAAAATGTTGGCATCTTGTAATGATGCTGAAGAGTTATATAACATAACAACACAGAAATTCCATTTCTAAGTAGATAACCTAGAAAAGTAGTTTTCATTATGTGTTCCAGGGAAATCTGAAGGTCACTAGGCCACTTTTAAGGGGTCTATAAAGTCAGAACTATTTTTATAATATAATACTATTTTTCACTGTCATTTTCTCACCAATATACATTGCCATTTTGAGTGGCTTCATGATGTGTAAAAACTTACTTGCTTTCACAACGAATGGAATTTGTGCTCGGATATTTATGTGTGTTCTAATTTTTCTAATGTAGCCAGTTAGGATATAAAAATTTAGAGTTTCAGAGATTAACTCAATTTCATGTCTGAAATTCTACCACACTCTTACCAGCTAGCTTCAGTTATATCTGTTATAATCTGTAAAACCTTGCTTTCCTTTATCATCCAATAAATTGTTATTTTTAATTTCCAAAATTATCGTAGCACCTATGCAGACACACAATAAAAATAAGGATATTTTGTTGTTTTATTTCATAAAAGCATGTAAAATTGCTTTTGAAAGTTTTTTTGTAGGTTTTAATTTTATGTAAAAGTGTTACCATTTCTAAATGTTATAATACTTACAATGGGTCACTGGCTTTACAAAGGGAAATTACTCAACAATAATAAATAATTCCGTTAATAAAGTGATGTTTTTTATTGTCAATGAAATATTATCAATTTTAATATCTGTTCAATTGAAAGGAATTGAATAGATATTTCTCCAAAGCAGACAGACCAACAAGCACTTGAATACTCAAAATTACCAATCATCAAGAAAATGATAATCAAAGCCACAATGAGATACCACCCCACACCCATTAGGATGGTTACTATCAAAAAAAAAAAAAAGAAGACGATGAAGCAATGCTGGCAATGGTGTGAAGAGACTGTGCACTGCTGATGAGAATGTAAAATATTGCAGCTACTATGGAAAACAGTATTGTGGCTTCTCAAAAACTTAAAACTATAAATGCCATTTGAGGCAGCAATTCCACTTCTGGGTACATGCCCAAAAGAATCGAAAGGAGGAGCTCAAAGAGATACTTCTACACCTATGTTCAGAGCAACATTATTCAGGATGGCCAAAAGATGGAAGCAACCAAAATATCCACTGACAGATAAATGGACAAACAAATGCAGTATACACATACACCAGAAGACTATTATGCTTTCAAAAGAAAAAGATTCTGACAAATGTCAGAATGAACCTCAAGTACATTATGCTAAAATAAGCCAATCACAAAAGTACAAATACTGTATAATTCCGCTTATGAAATACCTACAGTAGTCAAACTCATAGAGACAGAAAGTGGAATGGTGGTTTACTATGGGCTGGGAGGAGGGGAGTGGGAAATGATCGCTTAACAGGTTTCAGTTTCACAAAATGAAAAGAGTTCTGAAGACAGATGGTGGTGATGGTTGCACAACAATGTGAATTTACTTAATGCTACTAAAGCAAATGTTTAAAAAGTTCAGATGGTAAATTGTGTGTTATGTTTATTTTACCGCCATTTTTTTAAAGCAGAAATTAAAGGACTTGCTTATTTAATCCACATTTGCACCATCTATGGCTTGAAATGCTGAAAACTATGAGACTATCAAATCAGAGAGCTTCCTTCCTCATAGAAAGGAGAACACCTACACAAAAGAAACAGAGAAACTGGAAAAAAAAAGAAATAAAAATATAATGAAGCTATCTTCCTTCCACTGTACAGGTGACCATTGTTTACCTTATTATGTATTAGGCAACAGAGTATTTTAAAATATTATTTTGATGCAAGTTAGGGTGCAGCCTCATTTTAAGACCAATCTATCAGAGTGTAAAGAAAAAGTAATGGAACATTTTGAATGCCAAAAATTGTTTGCTAAAGCTTTTTGAACCAGAAATGAAAAAGCCCCTGAAGTAAAGTTATCCTATGACCTGAGATGGAGTACACACAATAACTGATAACCAATAAAGCCTTGAATAGTTGAATTGCTGAATGCCTGCTGGATGAAAAATTGTAAATTAATTAATGATATTGCAACCTTCTCCTTGAACAGTAACCCACTGAATTAATGATTCAGTTAGAAATATGCAGACTGAGTTACCTTTGTGAAATTATACTTTCATCATATAAATGGATGAATTTACAAATGTGACTGTTTTCTTTGTATCTGTCCCATATTGGCACCAACTAAACCTTGAACATCTTATTTTATGTGCGTGTTAGGGAGTAGAGAGCAGTTGTACTGAAATACTCAAAGTGTCAAATAACTTTTAAAATCTCTTCATCTAGCCTGGAACAACTACATTGACATTTGCAGTGCCAAAGAATTCTACTAGCAGTTATTGTATTCTTCATCAACCTCATGCTTAAGGTTAAAAATCAAAGGCAATTACATATAAGAATACCCCTGATGAAAAAGTAAATATATTAATGTTTTTAAATTTGACCTTTGAGTAGGTCTTTTAATAGTCTGTGTGACAAGATGGAAAATACGCATAAAATACTTCCTCAGCATGTGTATGAATAAGAAGCATGAAGATCATCTCCAGGAAAAACACTTGTGAAAGTATTTGAGTTGCAAGCTGAACTAGCCACTTTTTGCTTTGTTTTCATATTACACCATTTTTTTCTTGAAAATCTGACTCACAGAAAATCTATTATCTTTAGACTTGGATATTTAGCAGACATTTTCTCAAAAATGAACAAAGTGAACCTGTCATTTCAAGGTAAACAACTATTTGTTGTCAACAATAAAATTCAAGTATTTAAGAAAATTTTAGAATTTTGGAAATGTGTACAACAGTGACCCTGATAGCTTCACTATTCTTAAAGACTTTTCTGCTGAGTGAGGCCAGGCCTAGGAGTAAAACAAGAGAGATGCCTGGGCACGAAATTTAAAGATATTTCACCCTCTGGGAGGAAGGTCATTCTAAATGAGGTATCACCTCTAAAGGAGGGTCACGCAAGCATAGAGTTAGTACATATACAACCCTGAGAGTGTGTTCCTCCTTAATTTTGCAACTTCACTTGCCTCCGCCTAGTCCTGGCCCTGCTATTGAGATTGGCAGTAACATTAATAAATGTGGTTTTTGATATTGTATAATAAAATACATCAACATTAAGAAGAAGTGCATAAGTACTCAGTTAACTCAGTTAACATATGATGTTATGAAATCAAGCATGGGTAAAATGTTCACTCAAAATACAAGACAGATCAATGGATTTTAATGTTAAACAGTATAAATGCTTGTTCATATGATTTCAAATTCTGCAATGTATCTAGCCTTTAAGAAGTTACCATTTGTTGACCAGGTGCAGTGACTCATGCCTATAATCCCAGCACTCTGGGAGGCCGAGGCAGGCTGATCACACGGTCAGAAGTTTGAGACCAGCCTGGCCAAAACAGTGAAACCCAGTCTTTATTAACAATACAAAATATATATATATATATATATATATATATATATATATATATACACACACACACACACACACACACATTAGCCAGCCATGGTGGTGGGTGCCTGTAATCCCAGCTACTTGGGGGGGCTGAGGTAGGAGAATTGCTTGAACCTGGGAGGCGGACATTGCAGTGAGCCAAGATTGTGCCATTGCACTCCAGCCCAGGCAATAGTGTGAGATTTTGTCTCTTAAAGAGAGAGAGAGAGATAGAGAGATGATCCAAGATGGCAGAATTGGAAGCGCTATGGAGTGCAGTTCCCAGTGAAACGCAGAGGGTGAGTTATCACTGCATTTCCAGATGAATTTTTACTGCCCACAAACTAGGAGATTCCCAGGCAGAAAAGAGTCTCCAGCATAGCTGTTTCAGCTGGCGCAGTGGGTCTCCACACAAAAACTCACACAAATCTGGGCACTGTTTCAACAGGTGCCTGGAATACCTGGGAGACAGAGTCACCCATTCAACTGAAAAAAAGGGAGCTGAAACAGGGAGCCAGGTGATCTGGCTTGGCAGGTCCAACCCCCACAAAGACCAGCAATCTGAAATGCTCTGGATTGAGAGTTTCACAGTAAGCACAGCTGGACCCAGGATGGTCCAGCTCTGTGGGGGGAAGGGTGTCTGCCATCACTGAGGCAGTCTACCACTACTGAGGCAGTCCACCATTACCGAGGCAGTCCACCATTACCAAGGGCAGTCTGCCATTACCAAGGCAATTCACCATTACTGAGGCAGTCCACCATTACAGAGACAGTCCACCATTACTGAGGCAGACTGCCATTACTGAGGCAATTCTAACTATACCTCTATAAACAAAACCACAAGGAAGTTCACACAGCAGCTGGGAAGAGCCCACTGCAGCTCAGCAATGCCTCTGCTGGCAGACTGTGACTAGGCTGCCTCCTCGCTGGGCAGGGCATCTCTGAAAAAAGGCAAGAGCATGTCAGGAACTTATAAATAAAGTCTCAACTTCCCAGGACAGAGCACTGGGGGAAAAAAAAGATGGTTATGAGTTCCACTGCAGCAGACATAAATGCATCTGCCCAGCAGCTCTGAACATAACAACAGAGCTCACAGCTCAGTACTTGAGATACTATAAAGGACAGCCTGTCTCCTCAAGCAGCTCCCCGACCCCTGTATATCCAAAGAGGCACCTCATAAAGGAGAGCTCAGACTGACATCTGGTGGATATCCTTCTGGGACAAAGATAACAGAAGAAAGAAACTGGCAGCAATTCTTGGTGTTCTGCAGCCACTGTAGGTGATCCCCAGGCAAGCAGGGTCTGGAGTGGACCTCCAGCAGTCCTACAGCAAAGGGGCCTGATGATTAGAAGGAAAACTAAAAAACAGAAAGAAATAACATCATCATCAACAAAAAGGACGTCCACTCAGAGACCCCATCTGAAAGTCACCAACTGCAAAGACGACAGGTAGATAAATCCACAAAGATGGGAAGAAACCAGCACAAAAACGGTAAAAATATCCAAAACCAGAATGCCTCTACTCCTCCAAAGGATCACAACTCCTCACCAGCAAGGGAACAAGACTGGATGGAGAATGAGTCTGATGAATTGACAGAAACAGGATTCAGAAGGTGGGTACTAACAAACATCTTGGAGCTAAAAGAACATGTTCTAACCCAATGCAAAGAAACTAAGAACCTTGAAAAAAGGCTTGACAAAATGCTAACAAGAATAAACAGCTTAGAGAAGAATATAAATGAATTGATGGAGCTGAAAAACACAACATGAGAACTTCGCAAAGCATACACAAGTTTCAATAGCTGAATTGACCATGCAGAAGAAAGGATATCAGAGATTGAAGATCAACTTAATTAAATAAAATGAGAAGGCAAGATTAGAGAAAAAAGAGTAAAAAGAAATGAACCAAGCCTCCAAGAAATATGGGATTACGTGAAAAGACCTAATCTATGTTTGACAGGAGTACCTGAATGTGACGGAGACAATGAATCCAAGCTGGAAAACACTCTTGAGGATATTATCCAGGAAACTTCCCCAACCTAGCAAGGCAGGCCAATATTAAAATCCAGGAAATACAGAGACCACCACAAAGATATTCCTCAAGAAGAGCAACCCCAAGGCACAAAATCATCAGATTCACCAGGGTTGAAACGAAGGAAAAATGCTAAGGGCAGCCAGAGAGAAAGGTTGGGTTACCCAGAAAGAGAAGCCCATCAGATTCACAGTGGATCTCTTGGGAGAAACCCCAGAAGCCAGAATAGAGTGGGGGCCAATATTCAACATTGTTAAAGAAAAGAACTTTCCACCTAGAATTTCATATCCAGCCAAATTAAACTTCATAAGCGAAGGAGGAATAAAATCCTTTATGAACAAGCAATTGCTCAGAGATTTTGTCACCACCAGGCCTGCCTTACAAGAACACCTGAAAGAACACTAAACATAGAAAGGAACAACCAGTACCAGCCACTCCAAAAACATACCAAATGGTAAAGAGCACCGACACAATGAAGAAACTGTACCAACTAATGGGCAAAACAACCAGATAGCATCAAAATGGCAGGATCAAATTCATACATAACAATATTAACCCTAAATGTAAATGGGCTAAATGCCCCAATCAAAAGGCACAGACTGGCAAATTGGATAAAAAGTCAAAACCCATTGGTGTGCTGAATCCAGGAAAACCATCTCACATGCAAGGATACACATAGGCTCAAAATAAAGGGATGGAGGAAGATTTACCAAGAAAATGCAGAGAAAAAAAAAGCAGGAGCTGCATTCCTAGTCTCTAATAAAATAGACTTTAAACCAACAAAGATTAAGAGACAAAGAAGGCCATTACATAATGGTAAAAGGATCAATGCAACAAGAAGAGCTAATGATCCTAAATATATACGCACCCAATACAGGAGCACCCGGTTACATAAAGCAAGTTCTTAATGACCTGCAAAAGACTTAGGCTCCCACAGAATAATAGTGGGAGACTAACACTCCACTGTCAATATTAGACAGATCAATGAGACAGGAAATCAACAAGGATATCCAGGACTTGAACTCAGATCTGGACCAAGCAAACCTTATAGACATCTACAGAACTCTCCACCCCAAATCCACAGAATATACATTCTTCTCAGCACCACATCACACCTACTCTAATATTGACCACATAATTGGAAGTAAGTCACTACTCAACAAATGCAAAAGAACGGAAATCATAACAAACAGTCTCTCAGACCATAGTGCAATCAAATTAGAACTCTGGATTAAGAAACTAACTCAGAACCACACAACTTCATGGAAACGGAACAACTGGCTCTTGAATGTTGACTGGATAAACAATGAAATGAAGGCAGAAATAAAGATGTTCTTTGAAAGCAACAAGAATGAAGACACAACGTACCAGAATCTCTGGGACACATTTAAAGCAGTGTCTAGAGGAAAATTTATAGCAATAAATGCCCACATGAGAAGCAAGGCAATATGTAAAATCAACACCCTATCATCAAAATTGAAAGAGCTAGAGAAGCAAGATAAAAAAAAAACCTCAAAAGCTAGCAGAAGACAAGAAATAACTAAGATCAGAGCAGAACTGAAGGAAACACAAACACAAAAAAATCCTTCAAAAAATTACTAAATCCAGGAGCTGGTTTTTTGAAAAGATCAACAAAATAGACAGACCACTCGCCAGATTAATAATAAATAAAAGAGAGAAGAATCAAATAGATGCAATAAAAAATGATAAAGGGGATAACATCACCAATTCCACAAAAATACAAACCACCATCAGAGATTACTACAAACAACTCTATGCACATAAACCAGTAAACCTGGAAGAAATGGATAAATTCCTGAACACTTGCACCCTCCCAGGCCTAAAACAGGGAGAAGTCAAAACCTTGAATAGACCAATAACAAGGGCTGAAGTTGAGGCAGCAATTAATAGCCTACCCACCAATAAAAGCCCAGGTCCAGATGGGTTCACAGCCGAATTCTACCAGACGTACAAAGAGGAGCTGGTACCACTCCTTCCAAAACTATTCCAAACAATCCAAAAAGAGGGAATACTTCCAAAATCATTTTATGAGGCCAACATCCTCCTGATACCAAAGAAACTCAAAAAGAAAAGAAAACTTCAGGCCAATATCCATGATGAACACAGATGCAAAAAATCTTCAATAAAATACTGGCAAACTTATTGCAACAGCACATCAAAAAGCTTATCCATCATGATCAAGTAGGCTTCATTCCAGGGATGCAAGGCTGGTTCAACATACGCAAGTCTATAAACATAATTCACCACATAAACAGAATCAAAGATAGAAACGACGTGATTATCTCCATAGAAGCAGAGAAGGCCTTTGACAAAATTTAACAGCACTTTATGCTAAAAACTCTCAATAAATTAGGTATCGGTGGAATGTATCTCAAAATAATAAAAGCTATTTATGACAAACCCACAGCCAATATCATACTGAATAGGCAAAAACTGGAAGCATTCCCTTTGAAATCTGGCACTAGACAGGGATGCCCTCTCTCACCACTCCTATTCAATACAGTATTGGAAGTTTTAGCCAGAGCAATCCGGGAAGAAAAAGAAATAAAGGGTATTCAATTAGGAAAGGAGGAAGTCAAACTGTCTATTTTCAGACGACATGATTATATATTTAGAAGACCCCATCATCTCAGCCCAAAATCTCCTGAAACTGATAAGCAACTTCAGCAAAGTCTCAGGATACAAAATCAATATGTAGGAAAAACAAGCATTCCTATACACCAATAACAGACTTAAAGAGAGCCAAATCAAGAATGAACTGCCATTCATAATTGCTACAAAGTGAATAAAATACCTAGAAATACAACTAACAAAGAATGCAAAGGACCTCTTCAAGAAGAACTACAAACCGTTGCTCAAGGAAATAAGAGAGGAAACGAACAGATGGAAAACAATCCATGCTCATGGTTAGGAAGAATCAATATTGTGAAAATGGCCACATTGCCCAGAGTAATTTATAGATTCAACGCTATCCCCATCAAGCTACCTATGACCATCTTCACAGAACTGGAAAAAACCACCTTAAACTTCATATGGAACCAAAAGAGAGCCCGCACAGCCAAGTCAATTCTAAGCAAAAAGAACAAAGCTGGAGGCATCACACCGCCTGACTTCAAACTATACTACAAGGCTACCATAATCAAAAGAGCATGGTACTCGTGCCAAAACAGAGATACAGAACAGAGGCCTCAGAGGCAACGCCACACATCTACAACCATCTGATCTTTGACAAACCTGACAAAAACAAGCAATGGCGAAAGGATTTCCTGTTTAATAAATGGTGTTGGGAAAACTGGCTAGTCATGTGCAGTAAGAAGAAACAGGACCCCTTCCCGACAGCTTACACTAAAATAAACTCCAGATGGATTAGAGAAATAAACATAAGACCTAACACCATAAAAACCTTAGAAGAAAACCTACGGAAAACCATTCGGGACACAGGCATAGGCAAGGACTTCAAGATTAAAATACCAAAAGCATTGGCAACAAAAGCCAAAATAGATTAATGGGGTCTAATTAAACCCCAGAGCTTCTGCACAACAAAAAAAACAATCGTTACAGTGAACTGGCAACCAAGAGAATGGAAAAAATTTTTGCAATCTACCCATCTGACAAATGGCTAATAGCCAGAATCTACAAAGAACTAAAACAGATTTACAAGTAACAAACAAACAAACCCATTCAAAAGTCAGTAAAGGATATAAACAGACACTTTACAAAAGAAGACATCTATGAGGCCAACAGACGTGAAAAAATTCTCATGATCACTGGTCATTAGAGAAATGCAAATCAAAACTACATTGAGATACCATGTCATGCCAGTTAGAATGGTGATCATTAAAAAATCTGGAAACAGCAGATGCTGGAGACGATGTGGAGAAATAGGAACACTTTTACACTGTTGGTGGGAGTGTAAATTAGTTCAACCATTATGGAAGACAGTGTGGTGATTCCTCAAGGATCTAGAACCAGAAATAACATTTGACCCAGCTATCCCATTACTGAGTATATACCCAAAGGATTATAAACCATTCTATTATACAGACACATGCACAGGTATGTTCATTGCAACACTGTTTACAATAGCAAAGACCTGGAACCAACCCAAATGACCATCGATGATAGACTGGACAGGGAAAATGTGACACATATACACCACGGAATACTATGCAGCAATAAAAAATGATAAGTTTGTGTCCTTTGTAGGGACATAGATGAACTTGGAAACCATCATTCTCAGCAAACTGACACAAGAACAGAAAATCAAACACCGCATGTTCTCACTCATAGGCTGGTGTTGAACAATGAGAACACATGGACACAGGGAGGGGAGCATCACATACTGAGGTCTGTGCGCAGTGGGGGGGACTAGGGGAGGGACAGTGGTGGGTAGGGAGTTGGGGAAGGTTAACTATGGGGAGAAATGCCAGATATAGGTGATGGGGATGGAGGCAGCAAATCACACTGCCATGTATGTACCTGTGCAACAATCCTGCATGTTCTTCACATGTACCCCAGAACCTAAAGTGCAATAAGATTTATATATATGTTTCCATTTGTCAAGTTTTATCAGACAAAAATATCCGCAATGACCTGGAAAGGCTATTTAAATGTTCCTCCCTTTTTCAATTTCATATCTGTGTGGGATCAGATTTTCTCCCTACACCTCAACCAAAACAACAAAGGACACTGTTGCAAAAGCTGATAATAGAAGCTAGCTGTCTTCAATTAAGACAGACATTACAAAGATTTACAAAAACATGTAACAATGCCGCTCTTCTCATTAAGTATTTTTATTTTAGAAAATATAGAAGATTGTTTTCAAATTACAAATATTTATGTTCACATGTTATATGTTTATGTTTTTAATGAACAAATCCCTTTTAAATTAAAGGTAATGGCAAAAACTGCAATTACTTTTGTACCAACCTAATAAAATGACATAAAGAAAAGCTCTTTGGAATCTTTAATAATTGTTAAATGTATAAAGTGTTCCTGAGACCAAAAAGTTTGAGAACTATTGCCATAGAAAACTTTTTGCATGTGAGTACCAGGAAATAGGCAAGAATGTGCATGGTGCCATTGTTTGTAATAGCAAAAATATATAAACATTCCAAATGTCTACTGATTTGAGATAGGGTAAAAACACTGTGGTTGCATTCATATAGTGGACAAGTGAAAACTCATGAATTATAGTTATACACATCAGCATGAATGAATACCACAAAGATAGAATACCACAGGTAGAATAAGCAAGTCACATAAGGCATACAAAACTATTCCATGTGTATAAAACTCAAAAAGTGTAAAACTAAATGACATACTATATACAGATACATACATATGTGGTAAAATGCATGAAAAGGTATAAGATAAAAGAAAACAAATCAGAGTTGTGTCAGCTCCTTCAGGGAGGATGGGAGATGTTGCTGAAACTCATTTATATTTTCAGCTATTTTTCAAGTTGGATGGGTGCACACGGTTCTGAAAATAATAACTCCTTCAATGGTACATTTGTATTATAAATTCTCTTTTGCATATGTATATGTTTTACAATCTGAACATGAATAATAGTGGTATATCTTTTTTACTACTCTTTATTTTTCCTTTCTTTTCCTTTTTTTTTTGAGACATGGTCTCTGTTTGTCACCCAAGCCGGAGTGCAGTGGAATAATCATGGCTCACTGCAGCTTCCACCTCTCAGGCTCAACTGATCCTCCTTCCTCAGCCTCCTGAGGAGCTAGGGCTACAGGTGTATACCAGCACGCCTGGCTAATTTTTTTTCATGTCTTATTCTTTAATGATTAGCAACACTTTTATGAATTGCTAATGTATTTGTGAATTGCTGCAGCCTTTTGCAAGGTCACCTACCATGATCTACTCAATTCAAAGGGTGCACATCTTTTGATCCAGCAATGTCACATTGGAAATCTATCTTCAAACACTGGAAGCACTAATACATGAAGCTGGGTATGGGTAGCATGGGTGTGTCTGTGCAGTTATTATGGCATCTTTGGCAGTGGGCAAAAATCTGGAACCAACCTGGATATCCATTAATAGGGGAACAGTTGAATAAATCACTATATATTTATACTTGTAGTATTACATGTCTATTAAAATATTAACTTACAGTTTTGTATATTATAACCTGGAAATATTTCCATGTTATATTTAATGAAAAATTTTGCAGAGAAATGTAAATAGGGTTATTTTTTTAAGAAATAGGAAAATTCCTGTATATTTAATAAACATGTTTTTCTATAAGCATAGAGAAATAAACTGTTAACTGAGTTTATTTCAAGGGGGTTAAATGAGAGGTGTATAATATAGATTATTAACATTTCTTTATATAAATCTGTATTATTTGACCTACCAAATCAGCATGTATTATGTCTATAATTGAGAAAATGTATAAAGAATTTTAGGCTGGGCATGGTGGCTCATGCCTGTAATCCCAGCACTCTGGGAGGCCGAGGTAGGTGGATCACCTGACATCAGGAGTTCAAGACCAGCCTGGCCAACATGGTGAAATCCCATCTCTACTAAAAATATAAAAAAATTAGCCAGGCATGGTGGTGGGCACCTGTAATCCTAGCTACTTGGGAGGCTCAGGCAGGAGAATTGCTCAAACCCAGGAGGCAGAGGTTTCAGTGAGCTAAGATTGCATCATTGCACTCCAGCCTGGGTAACAAGAGCAAAAATCCATCTCAAACAAATAAACAACAAAAAAAAGATTTTAAAAATTCATTGCTAGTTACACAATTTTTCTTGTTCATACTTTCCACAAAAAGGATGTTGGTTGTTGCCAGGGGCTGGGGAGGGGAGTACAGTTGTTTGGTGGATATAGAATTTCAGTCCCCCAGGATGGGGAGCTTTGGGGATCTGTTACACAATACTGTGCGTGACTGAGGCTGACTACTGTACTGTATACTTGGAAATTTTTGAGAGGATACATTTTATGTTATGTGTTTTATGCCTCAATAAAAATAATGGACAGAAGGGGAAGATAAATATCAGGGGAAAAGGATAAATATCAACAAATTTAAAGAAATAGCAATGCTTTGCACTATTTTTTCATAAGTCTGGCAGGTGTCTGATTCCCTCTTCGAAGTGGAGTGGGAAATGAGGAAAGAGAAGAGAGGACCTGGATGGTCATAAGTAACTTTTTTATGTTGTTGGAAAAACTGGGACTACCTGAGACACCAGAAACACTGTGATAATATAATTTTGAAATCATCTTTTAAAATCTACTACCAGGAGTAGCTGGGAAGATGGCCAAAGAGGAACAGTTCCAGCCCACAGCTCCCAGGGAGATCAACACAGAAGATGGGTGATTTCTGCATTTCCAGCTGAGGTACCTGGCTCATCTCATTGGGACTGGTTAGACAGTGAGTATAGCCCATGGAGGGCGAGCCAAAGCAGGGTGGGGCATTGTCTCACCCAGGAAGTGCAAAGGGTTGGGAAATTCCCTTCCCTATCCAAGAGAAGCCGTGAGGGACTGTGCTGTGAGGAATGGCGCACTCCAGCCAGGATACTATGCTTTTCCCATGGTCTTCACAACCTGCAGACCAGGAGATTCCCTTGGGTGCCTATGCTACCCAGGCCCTGGATTTCAAGCACAAAGCTGGGCAACTGCTTGGGCAGACACCAAGCTAGCTGCAGGAGGTTTTTTTTCATATCAGAGTGGCACCTGGCAAGCCAGGGAGACAGAACCCTTCACTCCCCTAGAAAGGGTGCTAAAACTAGGGAGTCAAGTGGTCTACTGGATACCGTCCCATGGAGCCCAGCAAGCTAAGATCCACTGGCTTGAAATTCTTGCTGCCAGCACAGTGTCTGAAGTTGACCTGGGATACTCAAGCATGGTGGAGGGAAGGGCCTCCACCATTACTGAGGCTTGAGTAGGTGGTTTTCCCCTCACAGTGTAAACAAAGCTGCCAGGAAGTTTGAACTGGGTGGAGCCCACTGTGGCAAAACCACTGTAACCAGACTGCCTCTCTAGATTCCTCCTCTCGGGGCAGGGTATACCTGAAAAAAAGGCAGCAGCCCAAGTCAGGGGCTTATAGATAAACCTCCCATCTTCCTGAGACAAAGCACCTGGGGGAAGGGGCAGCTGTGGGTGCAGCTTCAGCAGACTTAAACATTTCTGCCTGCTGGCTCAGAAGAGAACAGCGGACCTCCCAGCACAGTGCTTGAGCTCTACTAAGGGACAAACTGTCTCTTCAAGCGTGTCTCTGATCCCTGAGCCTCCTGACTGGGAGACATCTCCCAGCAAGGGTTGACAGACACCTCATACAGAAGAGCTCTGGCTGGAATCTGGCAGGTGCCCCTCTGGGACAAACCTTCAAGAAAAAAGGGACAGGCAGCAATCTTTGCTCTTCTGCAACCTCTGCTGGTGATACCCATGCAAACAGGATCTGGAGTGGACCTCCAACAAACTCCAGGTGACCTACAACAGTAGAGCCTACGTATTAGAAGGAGAAATTAAAAACAAAAAGGAATAGCATCAACATCAACGAAAAGGACATCCACACAAAAATCCTGTCTGAAAGTCACCAATATCAAAGACCAAAGATAGATAAATCCACAAAGATAAGGAAAAACCAGTGCAAAAAGGCTGAAAATTCCAAAAACCAGAATGCCTCTTTCCCAAAAGATCACAACTCCTCATTAGCAAGGGAACAAAACTGGACAGAGAATGAGTTTGATGAATTGACAGAAATAGGCTTCAGAAGGTGAGTAATAAACTCCTCCGAGCTAAGGGAGCATGTTCTAACCCAATGCAAGGAAGCTAAGAACCTTAATAAAAGGTTAGAGGAATTGCTAACTAGAATAACCAGTTTAGAGAATAACATAAAGGACCTGATGGAGCTGGAAAACACAGCACAAGAACTTTGTGAGACATACACAAGTATCAATAGCTGAAATGATCAACTAGAAGAAAAGATATCAGAGATTAAAGATCAAGTTAATGAAATAAAGTGTGAAGACAAGATTGAAAAAAAGAATGAAAAGGAACAAACAAAGCCTCCAAGAAATATGGGACTCTGTGATAAAACCAAATCTACATTTGATTGGTGTACGTGAAAGTGATGTGGAGAATGGACACAAGTTGGAAAACACTCTTTAGGATATTATCCAGGAGAACTTCCCCAACCTAGCAAGACAAGCCAACATTCAAATTCAAGAAATATAGAGACCACCACAAAGATACTGTTTAAGAAGAGCAACCCAAAGACACATAATTGTCAGATTCACTAGGGTTTAAATTAAGGAAAAAATGTTCAGGGCAACCAGACAGAAAGGTATGGTTACTTCCAAAGGGAAGCCCATCAGACTCACAGCAGATCTCTCTGCAGAAATCCTACAAGCCAGAAGAGAGTGGGGGCCAATATTCAACATTCTTAAAGAAAAAATTTTCAACCCAGAATTTCATATCCAGTCAAACTAAGCTTCATACGTAAAAAAGAAATAAAATCCTTTATGGACAAGCAACTGCTGAGAGATATTGTCACCACCAGGCCTGTCTTACAAGAGCTCCTGAAGGAAGCACTAAACATGGAAAGGAAAAACCAGTACCAGTCACTACAAAAACAAACCTAATTGTAAAGACCATTGACACTATGAAAAAACTGCATCAACTAATCAGCAAAATAACCAGATAGCATCATGATGACAGGATCAAATTCACACATAAGAGTATTAACCTTATATGTAAACAGGATAAATGCCCCAATTAAAAGACACAGACTGGCAAATTAGATAGAGTCAAAACCCATTGGTGTGCTGCATTTAGGAGACCCATCTCACATGCAAAGACACACAAAGTCTCTAAATAGAGGGATGAAGAAATATTTACCAAGCAAATGAAAAGCAAAAAAAAGCAGGGGCTACAATCATAGTCTTTTATAAAACAGACTTTGAACCAACAAAGATCAAAAAATACAAAGAAGGGCATTACATAAAGGTAAAGGAATCAATGCAACAAAAAGAGCTAACTATCCTAAATATATATGCACCCAATACAGGAATACCCAGATTCATAAAGCAAGTTCTTAGAGACTGACAAAGAGACTTAGACCCTCAGACAATAATAGTGGGAGACTTTAACACCCCACTGTCAATATTTATTAGACAGATCAATGAGACAGAAAATTAACAAGGATATTCAGGACTTCAACTCAGCTCTCGATCAGGTAGACTTAATAGACATCCACAATCTCCACCCTAAATCAATAGAATATACATTCTTCTCAGCACCACATCACACTTATTCTAAAATCAACCACATAATTGGAAGTAGAACACTCCTCAGCAAATGCAAAATAATGGAAATCATAACAGTCTCTCAGACCACAGTGCAATCCAATTACAACCCAGGATTAAGAAATTCACTCAAATCTGCACAACTGCATGGAAACTGAACAACCTGCTTCTGAATGGCTACTAGGTAAATAACAAAATTAAAGGAGAAATAAATATGTTATTTGAAACCAATGAGAATAAAGATACAACATACCAGAATCTCTGAGACACAGCTAAAGCAGTGTTAACAGGGAAATACATAGCACTAAATGCCCACAGGAGAAAGTGGGAAAGATCTAAAATCAACACCCTAACATCACAATTAAAAGAATAGAGAAGCAAAGGCAAAAAAATTCAAAAGCTAGCAGAAGACAATAACTAAGATCAGAACAGAACTGAAGGAGACAGAGACAGGAAAACCCTTCAAAAAAATCAGTGAACCCAGGAGCTGTTTTTTTTTAAAGATTAACAAAATAGATAAGCCACTAGCCAGTCTAATAAAGAAGAAAAGAGAGAAGAATCAAATAGACACAATAAAAAATGATAAAGCGGATATCACCACTGATCCCACAGAAATATAAACTACCATCAGAGAATACTATAAACACCTATACACAAATAAACTAGAAAATCCAGAAGAAACGGATAAATTTCTGGAAATATACATCCTCCCAAGACTTACCCAGGAAGAAGTCAAATCCCTGAATAGGCCAGTAACAAGTTCTGAAATTGAGGCAGTAATTAATAGCCTACTAACTAAAAAAAGCACAGAACCAGACAGATTCACAGCCAAATTCTACCAGAGGTACAAAGAGGAGCTGGTACCATTTCCTCTGAAACTATTCCAAACAATAGGAAAAGAGAGACTCCCCTCTAATTTATGTTGTGAGGCCAGCATCATTCTGATACTAAACCCTGGCAGAGATACAACAACAACAAAAAATTTTCAGGAAAATACACCTGATGAACATTGATGAGAAAATCCTCAATAAAATTCTGGCAAACCAAATCCGGCAGCACATCAAAAAGCTTATCCACTGCCACCAAGTCAGCTTCATCCCTGGGATGCAAGGCTGGTTCAACATACGCGAATCAATAAACATAATCCATCACATAAACAGACCAATGACAAAACCCACATGATTATCTCAATAGATGCAAAGAAGGCCTTTGATAAAATTCAACGCGTCTTCAGGCTAAAAACTCTCACTAAACTAGGTATTGATGGAACGTATCTCAAAATAATAAGAGCTATTTATGACAAACACGCACTCAATATCTTACTGAATGGGCAACAGCTGGAAGCATTCCCTTGGAAAACTGGCACAGGACAAGGATGCCCTCTCTCACCACTCCTACTCAACATAGTATTGGAAGTTCTGGCCAGGGCAATCAGGCAAGAGAAAGAAATAAAGTATATTCAAATAGAAAGAAAGGAAGTCAAACTGTCCCTCTTTTCAGATGACAAAATTGTATATTTAGAAAACCCCATCCTCTCAGCCCAAAATCTCCTTAAGCTTATAAGCAACTTCAGCAAAGTCTCAGGATACAAAATCAATGTTCAAAAGTCACAAGCATTCCTATATACCAATAATAGACAAGCAGAGAGTCAAATCATGAGTGACATCCCATTCACAATTGCTACTCAGAGAATAAAATACCTAGGAATACAACTTACAAGGGATGTGAAGAACCTCTTCAAGGAGAACGACAAACCACTGCTCAAGGAAATAAGAGAGGACACAAACAAATGGAAAAACATTCCATGCTCATGGATAGGAAAAATCAACATTATGAAAATGGCCATACCATCCAAGGTAATTTATAGATTGAGTGCTATCCCCATCAAGCTACCACTTAACTTGCTTCACAGAATTAGAAAAAACTACTTTAAATTTCATATGGAACCAAAAGAGAGCCCATATAGCCAAGGCAATTCTAAGCCAAAAGAATAAAGCTGGAGGAATTGTGCTACCTGACTTCAAATTATACTACAAGGCTTCAGTAGTCAAAACTGCATGGTACTGGTAACAAAACAGATATATACACCAATGGAACAGAACAGAGGCCTCAGAAACAACACCACACTTTAACAACCATCTGATCTTTGACAAACCTGACAAAAACAGGTAACAGGGAAAGAATTCCTTATTTAATAAATGGTGTTGGGAAAATCAGCTAACCATATGCAGAAAACTGAAACTGAACCCCTTTCTTACATCTTTTACAAAAATTAACTCAGGATAGATTAAAGACTTAAAACCTAAAACCATAAAAACCCTAGAAGAAAACCTGGTCAATATCATTCAGGACATAGGCATGGGCAAAGACTTCATGACTGAAACACCAAAAGCAATGGCAACAAAGCCAAAATAGACAAATGGAATCTAATTAAACTAAAGAGCTTCTGCACAGAAAAAGAAACTATCATCAGAGTAAACAGGCAACCTACAGAATGGGAGAAAGTTTTTTCAATCTATCCATCCGACAAAGGGCTAATATCCAGAATCTACAAAGAATTTAAACAAATTTACAAGAAAAAAAAAAAAAAAACATCAAAAAGTGAGTGAAGGATACAGACACTTCTCAGAAGGAGACATTTATGCAGCTAACAAACATATAAAAAAAAAAGCTCATCATCACTGGTCATTAGAGAAATGCAAATCAAAACCACAATTAGATACCATCTCATGTCAGTTAGAATGGAGATCATTAAAAAGTCAGGAAACAACAGATGCTGAAGAGGGTGTGGAGAAATAGGAACAGTTTTACAGTACTTGTGGGAGTGTAAATTAGTTCAACCATTGTGGAAGCCAGTGTGGTGATTCCTCAAGGATCTAGAGCCAGAAATACCATTTGACCCAGCAATCTCATGACTGGATATATACCTAGAGGATTTTAAATCATTCTACTATAAAGACACATGCACACATGTGTTTATTGCAGCACTATTAACAGTAACAAAGGCTTGGAACCAACCCAAATGCCCATCAATGACAGACTGGATAAAGAAAACGTGGCACATATACACCATAGATTACTATGCAGCCATAAAAATGGATGAATTCATGTCCTTTGCAGGGACATGGATGAAGCTGGAAACCATCTTTCTCAGCAAACTAACACAGGAACAGAAAATCAAACACCACATGTTCTCACTCATAAGTGGGAGTTGAACAATGAGAACAATGGACACAGGGAGAGGAACATCGCACACTGGGTCCTGTCAGGGAATGGGGGGTTAGGGGAGGGTTAGCATCAGAAGAAATACCTAACGTAGGTGACGGTTGATGGGTACAGCAAACCACCATGGCTCGTGTATAAATATGTAACAAACCCGCACATTCTGCACATGTACCCCAGAACTTAAAGTATAATAAAAAAAGAAAAGAAAAAAAACTACTACTAGAAATCCTTGATTAGACAAAATACCCCAGAATTGGATAATATAAAGACATTATAATTTTAAAAACAAAATTCCTTTTATTATGGCCCTTGTTCAGAAAATCCTTCTGGTGAGCATGCCCACATCTTTTTGCCATGGGAAGTGACAGGCAGTTGTGAAGGATCCTCACTGAGGGCTTCCTGGCCACTCTCTGCCCCACACTGTCACAGCCTACCCTGGGGAACCACTCTTTGTGAAGCCATCCTTTCTATGTCTGTCCACACTGACACCTCCACACTTGGAATAGAAGACAAAAGCTGCCCTTCACTCCTCTCTGTGGTGAGCCAAGGTCCTTTGGTGGATCATTTCACAACAAGTCTCTCATTCGGGTCACAAGAAAGTGTTCAGAGTTTGAAGAAAATCCCACATCTGTGAACCGTTTGAGGTAATTTCCTTGTTTTTCCTGTGATTAAAGCACCAGACTATACAAATCAATCTTAACTCAAAATCCTGATTATTTTAGTTTTATATTTTCAATTTATTATTTTTGAGCCATGTGCTGTTTAAGACTTTTGGCTGAGTGGTTCTCATTCTCAAACTAATTCACTTTTACAAGAAATATCTACTCAATGCTTACTATGTTCCAGGCACTGTTCTAACCACTGGTAATACAATAATTGACAATACAGACATGATCCCTTCCTCTTGAGGTTTTCCGCTTAGAAAGTAAAAATTGACAGAAAGTGAAAAATGGTAACAGATAATAAACTCTTGAAGTAAACACAGTTACCACACAGCTCAAATGATGGAAGAGGGAAGTACATGAAACCTAAGAGCTTTTTCTACTGTAAGGTGCCCATGGTTAGGATAGAAATGTAACACTAAATTTCCTAATTTTAAATACGGACACCAGAATTTCAAGAGCTCTAAATAAAGTACTAATATTACAAAAAACCCAAGTGGTGGTTTGAATTTCCTAAGCTAATATTGGTGTTTAGGGTTTGAATTTTCTGAACCAATTTTTTATATCAAAGCAAACACGGATGAATTTGTGTATAAATGAGATCAAGGGTTAAGACAAAAATATAGTAGAGATCTTATAAACATTAGATTATCTACTGAAGTAGAAAACTTAGTATACCAGAAGGGTAAGAATTTTAAATGTTATTAATAAATATTAAAATCTACATAATAAAAAAATCATGCCCCATTGCACACAAGGACAAATTGACTAATTCCTTCCATCTTGAGGTCTGATCATTATATTACTAACCCTTTTAAAATAAGAATTCATGGCTTACATAATTGAAACCTGATCTTTTTTTTCTTCTCAGGCACTTTACCTACTTACAGATGTCCTTTGTGGCAATAATATTTATATTAGTTGAGACTACACCATAGTTTTCAAATGATTTTTTTTGCTTTGGGAGTTGTCCATGTTGGTTTTGAGAAACTCCCTATTTTTTAAGGTCAAGGAGTTAAAAAACAATAAAGCAAAATAAAAATAACGAATGGTTTTCTGTGTTACTCTATTCTTACCTTGGAACAAGTGCCATTGTAAGATCATATTTATCAACCAGTCTTCTTGAGAGTTAACAATAATTATTATAACAACTGACACTTACTGCATGTTAAGCATGTGCACAAAACTTTTCTACAAGCGCTGTGTGTATGGTCACATTTATCCTCCTAATAGTCTCAAAGAATGGTAATCATATAATCCCCATTTCACAGATGAGTAACCTGAGACAAAGAAAGGTGAAATAAATTTCCCAAGGACATTGACTTATAAGGAGTAAAGCTATAATATGAAACCAGGCAATCTGACGCCAGAATCTACACTCTTTCCTCCTTTTCCAATCAACATGGAGAAAAGTTCACAAATCATAAATGTGAGGCTAAGTTAATTTTCATAAATTTCATAAAGCCCACTTGGCACTCAGATCAAGAAATGGAGCACGACAGCCCGTAGAACCCCCTGTTTGTGCCCATGCTAGATTTTACCCCCTCCGAGAAAAACAAGTTCTATCCTGACTCCTAACACCACAAGTTAATTTCATTTATTCTATAAATTGAATTACACAATATTTTTTCTTTTGGGTCTGGCTTCTTTTACTCAACATTATGAGTAAACAGAAACTGAAAAATAGTAACAGACAATAAACTCTTAAAGCAAACACAATTATCACACAGCTCAAATGATGGAAGATGGAAGTACACAAAGCCTAAGAGCTTCTTCTACTCTAAGGAACTCAGGGTTACTACAGAAATATAACACTAAATTTCCTAGTTTTAAATATGGACGCCAGTACTTCAAGAGCTCTAAATCAAGTACTAATATTACATGGAAGATGGGAATACACGAACTTTAAGGCTTTTATAAAAGTTAATCTACCATGTGTAAAGAAACAGCCATGTTATTGTTAGTGTTGTATAGTATTCTAATATATGACTAGACCACATTTTATTCATTCTACTGTTGAGGGAAATTTGAGTCGTTTCCAGTTTGGGGCTATGAAAAATAATTCTACCATAAAGATTCTTATTCATGTATTTTGGTACACATATGCACATTCTTCTGTTGGGCATATTACATATGTTTTAAAGTATAATTGCTGGGTCATAGGGCATATGCATGTTCATGTTATTATTAGAAAACATCAAATTGTTTTCAAAGTGTTTATACAAATTTACAATTTTACTAGCAGCATATGAGAGTTCCAGTTATTTCACATCCTTGCCAACACTTGGTATTGTTTGCCTTTTTATTTTTGGCCAAATTGCTGGATGCATAATAATATTGTGATTTAGATTTATATTTCTCTGATAAACAACAATGTTAAGCAAATCACTTTGCTTTGTTTTTAAGACAGGGTCTCATTCTGTCACCCAAGCTAAATGCAGTGGTACAATCATGGCTCACAGCAGCCTTGACCTCCCAGGCACAAGCAATCCTCCCACCACAGCTTACTAGGCACAAGCAATCCTGGTACCTCAGCCTCCCAAGTAGCTGACCTCTCATGCACAAGCAATCCTTAAACCTCACCAACCTTCAGGCACACACCACCAGGCTCAGTTAATTTTTGTGGGTTTTTTTGTGGAAACAGGGTTTCATTGTGTTGCCCAGGCTAGTCTCAAACACCTGGACACAAGTGATCCTCCTGCCCTCAGCCTCCCAAAGTGCTGGGATTATAGGCATCAGCCACTGCATCTGGCCTTGTTTTAATCTTTTGCCCATTTTTCTACTGGGTTGTTCATCTTTCGCTTATTGAGTTTTAAAAGTCTTTATATATCCTAAATAAATCCTTTGTTACACATCCTTTACTAGAAAATATATATCCTGTTTGGGCACAGTGGCTCATGCCTGTAATCCCAGCACTTTGAGAGGTCAAGGCAGGTGGATCGCCTGAGGTCAGGAGTTCAAAACCAGCCTGGCCAACATGGCAAACCCCCATCTCTACTAAAAATATAAAAATTAGCTGGGTGTGGTGATATGTCTGTAATTCTAGCTACTCAGGAGGGTGAGGCAAGAGAATCACTTGAACTCGGGGGGCAGAGGTTGCATTGAGCCAACATCAGACCACTACACTCCAGCCTGGGTGACAAGAGCAAAATCGTCTCAAAAAAGAAAAGAAAACATATATCCTAAATAATCCTTTGCCGTAATTATCTTTTACTCTCTTTTGCCTTTTTACTTCTGTGAAGGTGTCTTGATGAACAACAGTGATTATATATATATATACATAATTGTTGTTTTGTTTTATTTTGTTTTTTAAGATAGAGCCTTGTTCTGTCACCCAGGCTGGAGTACAGTGGCATAATCTTGGCTCACTGCAAACTCCGCCTCCTGAGTTCGAGCAATTCTCCTGCCTCAGCCTCCCGAGTAGGTGGGATTACAGGTGTGCAACACCACACCCAGCTAATTTTTGTATTTTTTAGTAGAGACAAGGTTTCACCATGTTGTTTAGGCTGGTCTCTAACTCCTGACCTCGTGATCAGCCCACCTTGGCCTCCCAAAGTGCTGAGATTACAGGCATGAGTCACAGTGCCCGGCCAAAAGTGATTATATTCTTAACCACCACACTACAGCTTTAATCATGGAAAATGATCGTAATTTTTAGTATCATTATAATAATGGATATCTTAGGAAATCTTCTTTTTTATAATAATGGATATCTTAGGAAACCTTCTCTTTAATTGCCATTTCAAATTTGTATTTATCCAGAGTGGCCTAATAAGCTATGATTGATTATTTATAACTTATTTATAAGCTTATCTTTAATGATCAAACTGAATTTTATATTACATAGATTATCTATGAACAATTCTATTTTTCTTTCTTCATGATAAAGATACAAACATAATCTCACCCAGGGAAACCTTTCCTCAAAAATCACACTGTTCCAATGACCCCTTTGTGAAGAAAAATAGAGATGAAATTTTTTAATTAAAAAATTTTAAATTACTTTTCAAATGAGTTTCGCCATGACTTTTTTGGCAGATAGATAAGCAAATTGAGTAGTTTTCTATATCAACCTGCTGATAACAGTCCCTTAGACAATATAATTGGTCTGGCTAATTATGTTCTCATATTGTTCAAATGGCTTATTCCTGATATTTTCTACCTGGAAATAAATGGCTTAACTTCATATTTTGGGTTTCAGCAATGAGGCATCTATGTTTCTCATGTTTGTTTGGTTTGTGCTTTTTAAAACTTTTATTCCTCTGGGTGTTTATTTCCCTAAACTTCGAAAAGTGGACTATTTCAGTTGATTCATTTGACAATAGAGAAAGTGACTCACATAAAAATTTGTTTCCAAGGACGTGGTTTGTTAAAGGAAGTGACATTTACTGAAAATTGGAAACAATGGCATATTAGGAAATATGTGTTCCTTACGTTTTCTGGTTCTGTGGACTCCATGTTCTTATCCAGAAATGCTTTATAGAGTGGAACTCCTTTAATTATTACAGGAAGGTTCATTTTCAGCTTGTACTTGTCAAGTAGATGCTACTTTCTATAACAGATAAACTCTGAAATCTCAATGGCTTAACACAATAGAAATTTATGTTGGTAGTTTTACATGTTTGAATGGATAAGGGATACTTTCGTTCTACAGAATCCATCAGAGACATCAGTTTTATAGAAGCTTTGCTGCCTTTAACACATGATATATGAAGTTGCCCAAATCTAGTCAGCAGATGGGGTAGAGAAAAGTGGAGGAGCCAGTGGGAGCTTTTATGGGTCAGGACTAGAAGAGATGTAAATAATTTTCACCTACATTCCATTGGCCTGAACTCACTCTTCATGTCTCCATCTATGAACAAGAAAGGCTAGGAAATTAGGTCTCTGTAATAGTTCTGTACCATCGATACCATGGACAGAGAGCCTGAACATTTAATGTATAGCTAGCCATTCACAATTTTCACCATTACCAGGCTGAATACAGAAAGTTAGGACTATAAGGCAAAGGGGGAATTTTGTGGCATTGAAGCTCTTGCCATTCAAAGAGATTCAGCTTTCCAATCCAATGCTCTGCAGTCCCCTCTGTCTAAACCCTACCATGGCCTGTTTGTTCCTGTTAGTTTTAATCTCAGACATCTAATGAATTTCGCCTCCTGCATCTAATTAACCAGAGATTCCTACCTGCTATTTCCCCAGGAAAAGCCCCTGGTCATGCTTTCTGGTCACTCCCATTCCAGGACAGCTATCCACCTCTCTTCCAACTTTTGGATTCACCCATTTTTGTCCAAACACTGACAATCCCCATCAGCCAATCCTGTGTTTTAGCCCAGATGGCGCAGTAAGTTTCACTGGGTCCATTACATTTCTCTCTTGCTAATGTACCAGTTCTAGTTCACTTTATTTTCCAGACAGCAGTTCAGAAGAGTTTCTCTTTAAGGCAGCTAATGAAGGCTTAGCACTTTAGATATAATTTTTCCCTTACAATAGCATCTCAGCCAACTTATAATAGACATTTTTGCCTTTGGCAATATTTTTCAAGGGCTGATTCCTAAACCAACATTACAGAAGAGTCTCTAATTTTACATTGCCTTTTGCAGGCAGTTCTTACAGTTAACTGGGATGACAAGAATCTAAAATAACAAATCTAGGCTGGGTGCCGTGGCTCACACCTGTAATCCAGCACTTTGGGAGGCGCAGCTGGGTGGATCACTTACGCCCAGGAGTTTGAGATTAGCCTGGGCTTAAGCGATTAGCCCAAACCTGGGCTAATCTCAAACTCCTGGCAAAACTACATGGCAAAACCCTGTATTGACACACAAAAATACATTAGCTGGGTATGGTGGTGAGCACCTATAGTCCTAGCTAGTCAGGAGGCTGAAGTGGAAGGATCACTTGAGCCAGGCGGTCAAGGCTGCAATGAGCCACCATCACGCTACTGCATTCCAGCTGGGGTGACCGAGTGAGACCCTGTCTCAAAAGTAAATAAAATCAATAAAAGAAGAAAATAACTCTAAGCAGTGTCATATCCTTCCTTAGGCAGATTCACCTGTATCACCAATGTTGTGTCCATTCTAACTAAATACATCCATATACTGCTGTCACCTGGAGGCCTTGGATTTTTCACATCTAGAGACTTAACTTCTGCCTCAGCAAGAAATGTATAAAGTGTAACCTAAAGCAGGGGTCAATAACCTACAAGCCATGCCCAAATCAAGCCTGCTGCCTACGTGCCTAAATAAAGTTTTATTGGAACACAGCCATGCCCATTTATGTATGGATTGTGTGTAGCTGCTCTAGCTTTCAGTGGCAGAGTTGAGGGTTGCAACAGAGACTGAGTCTCAAGGCTTAAAATTCTATCTGGCTCTTTACAGAAAAAAGTTTGTTGACTCTTGCTCTAAAGCAGAGACAGCTTCCTATGGAGGTGATATCTGAACAGGCTTTTGAAGAATAAGAAACATTGTACTGATAGGGGTTAGGGAAGATGCAAAGAGAATGTTTTTGCTAAAAAGAATAAACATTTGAAACATAGTGATATGTGTGAGAACAATGGTCTGCTTTGTTTTTCCAGAGTATAAAACCCAAGAAGCTTGATGGGAGATGAGCAGCACAGAGAGAGGCCAGGTCAAAAAGACCTGTACATACTTCATGCTAAGCAAGATGGATCCCCCCACTAACATAGTTCAGTATTTCTCGGAGTATTTCCAATCAATGTTAATAAACTTTATGGTGAAAAAAAAGATAAAGAAGGTGTCACATGGTTAAAACTTTGTACGGCTGGGTGTAGTGGTTCACGCCTGTAATCCCAGCACTTTGGGAGGCCGAGGTGGGTGAATGATCGGAGGTCAGGAGTTTGAGACCAGCCTAACCAACATAGTGAACCCCCATCTCTATGAAAAACTTAGCTGGGGTGGGACACCCCAGCTACTTGGGAAGCTGGGCTGAGGCAGGAGAATCACTTGAACCTGGGAGGTGGAGGTTGCAGTGAGCAAAGATTGCATCATTGCACTGTAGCCTGAGCAATAAGAGCAAAACTCCATCTCAAAAAAAAAAAAAAAAAAAAGGTGAAGTATTTGGTTTTAATTACTTTCAACAAATTGTTGAAACAGTTACCATTCAACAAGTTGTTGCAGGACTTCTCAGAGCCTTTAAAATGCATCTCTCCATTGGAAATCTCTAAGAAAGGGGATATAACCTGCAGAGTTCCCAACTCTTGACCACACACCCTTCTTTGACTAATTATCTCACATGATATTCACAGAACTTGTCTTCACCAAAGCACTTTGGGAAATTTTGACAATAGTCAGCCAGTGGAAAGATTTAGGCAGAGAGACGTGACCAGACTTGTGTATTAGGAGAATGGCTTTGGCAGCCATGTGAGCAAGGGTTTGTCAGGAAGAACGAACAAATGCAGGGAGACAGGATAAGAGGCTGGTGCAACATAAGAGGTTATGGAGAATAATGTATCATTTCTCAGAACTTATTTGTGTAGCACATTTGTTTTAAAAAGAAAAGGAATAGTCTTATCTTGTCTAAGAGGTTTCCCAGCTGGAGTGAAAGTTGCCTCAGGATCAAGATCTTCCTGTTTGGAAGCACCACCAAAAGTCTGCAGCTTAGGCTGGGCTCGTGCCTGTAATCCCAGCACTTTTGGAAGCCAAGGCGGGCAGATCACGAGGTCAAGAGATTGAGACCATCCTGGCCAACATGGTGAAATCCCATCTCTACTAAAAATACAAAAATTAGCTGGGCGTGGTGGCACACACCTATAGTCTCAGCTACTCAGGAGGCTGAGGCAGGAGAATCACTTGAACCCAGGAGGCGGAGATTGCAGCGAGCAGAGATCACGCCACTGTGCTCCAGCCTGGAGACAGAGCGAGACGCCATCTCAAAAAAAAAAGTCTTCAGCTTAGCTTGCCTTGGTCTCACTCCCAGCCACTTCCTAAATCTGGGCCTGACATCAGTTTCCAGCTTTTAGCAAAGCTTGCAGTGTCTGTGACTTGCCGCAGCACGTGTGACCTCCTGGAGTGTGCTTTGAGCAACTGCCTTGCCTTGCCTTCCAATACTCAAGCCCTTCAGCAACCTCACAGAGGCTGCCTGCCTGCAGCCTGGTTCCACTAAGGTGATTTTGTACTCCTACCCACTTTCTTGGTTTCATACCCGTTTGCTGAGAACTGTGACCTCCTGGCCCATGTTGGGCTCCCCCCTGTTTTCCCCAACCGGACCACTTCCTTAGACCTGGCTGCTCTCCTTTTTTCTGGCTTCCACACCAGGTTTTACCACATGTAAAATTCTACCTCCTCATCACTGGCTGCTCCTTTCTGCCTGGAACCTCTCATATTGCTGCAACTTGACTAAGCCAAAAATTTCACAACAAAGACAAAAATCAAAGTCTACCTGATTCTTTTTTTTAGGGGATTTCCAAGACTTCTTTATACCTCCTCAGGCTTCCTCTGGGCTGAGTGATTCACCGTTTCTCTAAACTTTTGCCCGAGAATAGATTTAGAGATCAACCATTCTGAAGATGACTGTACCCACACTTAATTCTCTCCTTCTCTCTTCCCATATTTAAGAGGTGTTACAGAAAGGATGATTCAAGGCATCTCAGAGAACCAGGCCAGCCCAGAATCTGATTCTCCTCCAGTCATGGCCATTATGGCTCCTGTTTCATTTCTGTCATGTGGCTTGAAGGCACTCCCCATCACAGGGCCATTTAGCCTTGTCCATTTAACCTTGTTATTCCATGCAGAGCACATGCTGTCCCAGGAGTGGTCCAGTTGGGAGGGGCTGGAGAGGTGCTAAGCCAAGAGGATCCAGAGAGAGCTGAGGCAGCTCAACAACAAGGGGTGTTAAGGGCCTTGCTCAGAAGCAGGCTGGCTCTGAGGAGCACAGAGCGGTTTGGCTGGAAGGTAATGAACGCTCTTTGTCCGGCAGAGTCTCCCAGATTCAGCTGCTGGGCTCTGCAGAGATGGAGCCGGTATGTTTCAGCCGCATGCCCTCCTCACTACCCCTGCAGTCCCTGGCTATGGTCTGGTCCTTTGCCGGGCCAAACTATGTGATCTCTTTTGGTGAGCTGGCAGCCACACACTATGAGCTGAACTGAACAGTATACGTCCCTGTTCCCTTGACTCATTATTTTACAACTAAACAATCAGTACATTTCTGTGAAAGCCTGTCTCCTCTTCTGAATTCTGAACCGCTATTCATTCAGCAACACATTTTAAGCTTTCTCATCCTAATGAATGTCAGATTACACGTTCGGGAGAAGAAAAAGGATGGCTCTGTAAAGGAACAGTTAGTTACATTTAAGTGATAAAAGATGTGAATGCACGCTCAAAGTACTTGTTCTTAATTATTCCACTTCTGAGAGACGTATTTGACTGCTAAGACCCAAGCCAGCTCTAGAAACATCTGAAGCCGCATATTTCCGTCTGGCCTGGAGGACGCTAAGCTTTTGGAACTCGTAGCCAACTTTTCTTTAGAATTGAGATGAGGAGAGCTGTTTTTTGGTTTTGGAATTTTTTTTTCCCCCTACAGACTTATGTTTCAGGAAAGCAACAACAATCAGTGTCAGGCAATTGTTTTCAGGGAGTGTGGTCTTCTGTTTATGTTTTTAAAACTTCAGGTAGGAAGAGTAGACTAATCTCTAAAAAGGAAATCACGGCTGATAGAAACCACGTTGAAGGGAAGGGCGACGCTGTTTCTCTGAGTTCTGAGAGGTCTCACTCACTAATCCTATGTATGTGTTTATCTGGCAGGAGTACAGGTAGAAAAGTGCAGTAAACACATCCTCCTGAAGTTCTGCCCAACCTGGAAACAACATCTTTCTCCTTAGCAACCTTTCAGCTAAAAATTTATTGTAGTGTAGAAAAATTAAATCAGATCAAATTCACGTTTTTTGAGTTTCAAAAACTTGTGAGTGGGTTTTTAAGTATTAAATTATTTCAAGCAGGGTAGAAACCAGAATTTCCAAGGTCACAATTTAAAAAAATACCATGAAAACTTCATTTAAGAAGAATAGGCTAATCTCTAAAAAGGAAATCACAGCTGATAGAAAATCATGTTAAAGTTTTTAATTCTCTGAAGTTCCTTTCAAGGTGGGACATTTAGGTAACATTTAAGCTGCATTTTGGCAGGTTCTGGGATATGTGTATGTATGTACTCAAATTAATAATAATGATTTTTTGAAAAAGGGAGGGAGGAAGGGAGGCAGGCAGGGCAGGCAGGTAGGGGAGACACCCACGTATAATGAGGTCCCTGGAGAACCTCCAACCAGCCTGCACACGGGGAGAACAGGGTGGAAGCATGGAAGTCTGTGCCGTTTGCAGGGGAGAAGAGCCTGGCCCCTCCTGTTCCTGTGTGGGAACCTGGGATTCAATCTGTGAGATGAGGTCCTATTAACAGGAACCCTCTCTCACGTTGCTGCATTGCTTTTCCTTTTTCCTTTTCACCCAATAAATTTCATCCCCCAACCCTTCAAAGCGTCTGCAAGCCTAATCTTTCCTGATCCTGTGACAAGAACCTGGATTTTCCTACAGTGACGGGAGGAAGGGAAGGAAGAAGGATGAGAAACTTTGTGAGGAAAGTGGGATAAGCAGCCAGAAAAGGACCTTTTAATAATACTCATGGTTCTCAATCCTCCAAGTCTCTAACCCGAACGATGGAAAATCAGAGAGGAAAGGAGCAAGGGTATTCAGAAGGTGATCAGTGGTCTCCCAGAGAGTAAAGAATTCAAATATCGTTTCTTTTCCTCACCTCATTCTTTCCTGGTATCTCCGGGACTTGTGGCTGAATGAAGAAAGGATTTCATCCAGTTAGCTCTTCAACTTTCTGGAAAACACATAAAAGCTGGGATCCTGTAGACTCCCATGTTCAGATAAGTAATTCTTACTTTGCCAGTCACCTAGGAAAGAATGTCACTTACTCCACTCCTAGGCCACATCCATATTCCAAGCCATTGACTCTTCTTTTCACTCATTCCCTGTTCCAAACTCATCCATCCAGAGGATTTATACCAGTGGATGTCTTCCAATCTTTTTTTAGTATCATTTATAAACTCAAAATCCTTCTTACCGTCTTACCTTGAAAAATATGCTTAGCAGTAAAGTGGTTGCTCAGTACTTTATTCTGTCCGGATTTCCTCATTTCCAAACTCAAGATATTGCAATCACTTGCTAGTATTATTTGACATTTTATTGAAATGTTTCCTTTCAATAAACATTGGGCAATTATAATAACTTTTATCACTGGGAAAATATGATGTGCCCCTGCTGCCTCCATGATTTAATCTGATGTAGACAGAAGCATGCTAAATGGGATGCTTCGATGTAGTGGACTAGAAAAACAGTAAATAATGGAATTAGGGAAAACATTGGGCTTATTTGTCATTTCAATCTCCCCTGGATACTCAGAAACCTCTTTGGAATAAGGAAATTAACACTCTTGTACATGTCCACTGAAATCTAGCAGTATCTTCCAATGGAATGCGATAATCCCAGTACAAAACTTGTCTTAGAGAGTTTCCTCCATATTGTTATTTTTACATGATTCCAGCTTGAACAGACTAATGGT
Organism: Sapajus apella; assembly: GCF_009761245.1. Classification (NCBI taxonomy): domain Eukaryota; kingdom Metazoa; phylum Chordata; class Mammalia; order Primates; family Cebidae; genus Sapajus; species Sapajus apella. The sequence continues at coordinate 16,653,594 of NW_022436982.1, forward strand.
CACCCATGCCATTTTTTCCGTGTATCAAAGACCTAAACCCATGTTTTATTTTATTCTGTCTCTATGAGTTCTGGTCTCAAAAAAAAAAAAAAGGCAAAAAGTTCAAATTAACAATCCCCTATTAGATTCTGGAAAAATCACATACCCGTGTAAGGCAAATAATTAAAATTTCTAATCTACACAAGTCCACACTGTACATTACAAATATTATCAGAAAACCATTCAACTACAGAATACATGAATACATAAGTGTGTGTGTACATGTGGGTATAGTGTGTAGCACCACAAAAAAAAATCTTTAGAAGAAGAATAATTGTACCAATATACTGGAGCTCTTTGAAATATTTTCTACAAGAATTCTTTTATAAACATTTTATGAAAAGCTTTTAAAGTAGCCACTTATAGTACACAGACACTAAATTTGTTGATCTGCAAGACTCACTTGAAGGATATTTTAAAGAGTGACCATCTAATAGGAAAATGTGGGCAGTGCCCTTTCTAATGGTCCACAGTGATAGTGCTCTTACCATGGTTAAAGAATTTTTACAAACATTAGCTGACTAATATTCACAACCATTCTGTAGGAAGCAAATATTATTAATGGTTTCATTTTACCAATAGGGAATATGAGTCCAGGAGAGATTAAGTGACGTGCCGAAGACCATAACAAGATAAAGTGCTAGAAAGAGGGTTAGGACACTGAAGATTCTAAATTTCAGTCCTCATTGTAAATCACAGCAGCACGATAAACTACACGATAACATATTCTTTGACAAATAGGATCTCATGAACCTGAAACCTGTAATGTGAGCAATTTTGAAATTGCCAATAATAAATGTCTATTTTAAATAAATCACATAATTTATCTCAAGTGTCTGCTGAAAATAAATCTCCTATTTAGTCAAAAATCAGAAATTAAAATACGCCTAACTCAATCAATTCTTATCATGCTGGGTATGGTGCTAGCTCTGAACAGGCACAGCTATTGCCTCCTAGGTAATAAACGGATGACATCCACAGCTTTTAGGTTTAAGATCCTGTCAGACCATGCCCATTATGAGTTACAGACACCTGTATCATGAGTGATCACAAACTTCCAACTTAGTCTGGCCCGACTGGCTTTCCTTCATTTATTACTCCTCTTAGCCTGAGTCAGCTAAACTAAGCTGAGCAAAGAAGGAGATGAAGCAAAAGGAGGGTAGGGGAGAGGAATAAGGAGATAACAGGGTAAGAGAGAGAAAGAGATTTTTCAGATGATTGAGGCTGGTCAATATTTTGAAATGTTATTTTATACATCTATCTGGGCTCTCCAGAGAAACAGAACCCATAGGAATATACACGTATATATGGAGAGAGAGAGAGGCCAAGAAGTCCCACTTTCTGCAGTGGGCAAGCTGGAAACCCAGCAGAGCCAATGGTACAGTTCTCGTCCAGGTCCAAAGGCCTGAGAACCAGGAGAGCCAATGACGCAAGCTGCAGTCTAAGTCTGAAAGCAAGGGCAGGAGAAGATGGTAATGCTGAGCACATTTCTCTTACTCCACCTTTGTGCTCCATTCAGGCCTTCAATGGATTCAGTGCAGCCCACCCACATTGGAGAGGGCAGTCTTCTTTACTCAGTTGACGGCTGCAAATGTTAGCCTCACCCTGAAGCACCCTTAGACACACCAAGAATAATGTTTAACCCGAATATCTGGGCATCCCATGGCCTAGTCAAGTTGACATATAAAATTAACCATCACAGTATCTTCAAATTTTCCTCCTACCCCTTGCCATTCTCCCACTCAGACAGCATTAGGCACCAAAGGAAAAGAGAGCTAATATTCCACTTGTGAGGTTTATGAATTTATTTTACAAATGCAGCTAATCATAGGCAATGTTGACTGTGCATAGGCACTGTTCTAAGTGCTTTATAATATTGACTCATTCATTCCCATAACAGCTCCATGATGTAAGCACTATTATCATCACTCCTGTTTTACAGATGAAGAAACCAAGGCACAGACTCATGTCCAGGTCCCTAAAACCAGTGCATGGTAGAGCCAGCATTCAAACCCAGCACACGAGGCACCAGAGTCCATGCTCCTAACCACTGCATTGTGATGCGTTGAAACTCATGGCAGAGAAGAGTTTGAAAGAAAGGTTTCAGAGAGACAAAAGTAGAAACCCTGAAAGACTCTGAGCATAAAGTTAATGCTACAGCAATAGATTTAGAAAAACGGGCCAGGCACAGTGGCTCATACCTGTAATCCCAGCACTTTGGGAGGCCAAGGCAGGCAGATCACCTGAGGTCAGAAGTTCAAGACCAACATGCCAACATGGTGAAACCCCATCTCTACTAAAAATACAAAAATTAGCTGGGTGTGATGGCATGTACCTGTAGTCCCAGCTACTCAGGAGGCTGAATCCGGGAGGTGGAGGCAGAGGTTGCAGTGAGCTGAGATCGCCCACTTCACCCTGGCCTGGCAACAGAGCAAGACTCCATCTCAAAAAAAAAAAAAAAAATTTTTCGTGTGTGTATATATATATATATATATATATACACACACACA